>NC_053424.1:32901426-33085060 GCF_007990345.1 Gossypium hirsutum
ACGGAAGTTCCAATAGATCAGCCAAAATATCATCCCTTGGACTTCCAACAAAATGTCTCTAAACAATTTACTAACCCTAATGGACTACCCCAACGGACTTACCACTGAAATCTCACTAGAAGTGCTCTCATGCGAAATTCCCAAGGCCTCAGACATAGAACATGCAACGTAGGAATGTGTAGAGCCTATGTCTATTAGTACAACATAAGGTACATTAAGGATAAAAAATGTACCCGTGATGATGTCCGGAGCATCTCCATCTTCACGACGACGTGCAGCATAGACAAGTGCAGGTTGCCTTGCCTCAGTCGGCCCAGCATCTCTGCTTGGTGCTCCCTGACCTCGACCCATACCGTTACCACCTCTAGCCTGTCCTTGGCCCCTAGGTGGCTGCTATACCCCTCTCGACGGTTGTGTACTCTTAACAACCGGAGCTTGCATCTGATTACCCCTCAGTGGACAATCCTTAACTCGATGCTCAGTCGACCTACACCTCAAACAAGCCCTAGTAGCTCTCCAACACTCCCCTGGATGGTGTCTATTACAAAGTTGACAGATTGCCACCCCAGTAAGTGCAGCAGTAGGCCTAACTCTCGCGGGCTCGTCAGTCCTGGCCTTTTTCTTAGACCTCATCCCAGCACCAGAAGACTCAAAATTCTTTTTAGCCTTCTTTTTTTCACGGTTTTGGCGCTCAGAGCGCTTTACCTCCTCGGCTATCTTAGCCTTCTTAACCAAGGCTGAGAAATTCCTCTCCCTCTGAGGAGCTATCAGAACTCGCAAATTGTCTTGAAGATCATCCTCGAATCAAACACAGTGCTCATACTCTATCGCTACCATGCCCCTCGGATAACTACTCAATCTCAGAAATTCAACCTCGTACTCGGCCACCGAACGATCCCCCTGAGTGAGATTCAGGAACTTACGTCGCCTAGCATCAGTGTAGCTAGCTCCCACATACCTATTCTAATAGGTGGTCTTAAACAAATCCCATGACAACTGATCGGGCTGAGTGCCCTCCTTAATAGTCAATCACCACTGGTACACCTCATCTTGAAGTAGAAACACTACCCCCTTGAGCTTTTGCTCATCAGCGAAGTCTAAATTATCTATTACGTAATCCATGGCCTCCATCCAATACTCGGCCACATTCAGAGCAACTCCAACGATGCCCTTGAATATCTCAGCCCCATTCGACTTGAGTCGTTCCGTAACTGACCCATGGCCTCCAGATATAGTATTGGCACCAGCGACCCTCTCCAAAATTCGCAGCATGGCCTGGGACAGTGCGTCGTCCCCAGCTGCATGATCATGAGACTCAGCACCAGCCTCAGTAACAGGTGGCACCAGTGTCTCGCTAGTGTCTAGATTAGGAATCGTATCAAATGTGAAGGACTCAGCTTGAATCCCTCTACAGCCTCTACCTCGGCCTCTAGTAACCCGTCCACGAGTACCACGTGCGCTCATCGTAACTATAGAATTAATCTGTATTTAGAAGTTTTATGCACATTAGTTTACAGTTTTGATAATTATTAGCAGATATTTTATGCAGAACAGTATCAGAGTTTCAGAGTCAATTATCACGAGTAATAAGCTCACTATGGTTTTCAATTTACACTACCTAAAGTGTTTCAGTAACATACTACCCATAGTAGTCTCATAACACATACACAGTATTTCAGACAAATACAGACAAAATTTTAGTATAAACATGCTTTCAGATAGTACATATCAAAGTTTCAAATAGCTTACAGGATCAATGCTGGAGGCTCGATGTACCACATACTCGTTATCAAAATTATTTCAAATCGCTTTACAAATTATTTTACAAAAACCAAATTTTGAAATCTAAATCCACAGCTGAGTTATGTAACCAGGCTCTGATACCACTAAATGTAACGCCCCAAACAACACCTAGACGTTATGGCCGAATCTGGCGAAGTCACATGAGAATGTATTTAGAATCGTGTGTACCCAAAACCGTTCCAGTTACCACCTTTTACTTAACTCAGAAAACATATATTGATTAATTTGTTTGAAAACATTTTTTAGTTTGCGGAAGCTTAAGAACAAACAAAGTTGCAGTTCCAAAACCCATAAACAGTATTTCAAAATTCTGAACTTAAACCAAACAGTCTGAAACCAGAAATTACATAATTACTCCCAACTATAGCAATTAAAATAATAAAAACATTAAAAAAACCTTTAAAACCAAAGTGTATGTAGCAGTGGTCGCCGTCGAGCCCTTCCGCTGCACCAATCCACCTACTGTTGGGGATTACCTGACAGACAAATGAAATAAGTGGTGAGTTTTCCCAAACTCAGTGTATACATCCCCACAGTAAAGCAAGCATGTAACCAGATAGCAGTCAAACAGTCCTAATCGAGCCTGAGCTCTTAACAAGATCTGTGTAGGCCTTAACCCACTCAGAACAGTATTAGATACATTTGAGCCTTAGCCCATACAGACATACATGCATATCAATCAGAATAGTAATGCCCACCAACTCTGCACACCATCTCTATCCAACCCAACACACTATGTGGGGATAAAATCGACCCACCCAGCCCTAGACACCAAGTATGGGGATAAAATCAACCCATCCAACCCTACATACCAAATGGTACCGTATACGGCATGTATCAGATATATGTAGCATAGCTACCAAATGACAGGCTAATAGCCTTTCAGTCTTCTGTAGCATAGCTACCAAATGACAGGCTAATAGCCTTTCAGTCTTCTATCTCTTCAACGACATACCTAACCCAATCCAATGCAACATAAATAATAAGGCATGCTCATGTGAAGATATCAAATCATAACATCATCATCAAATCAGAAAAGATACACATGCTTTAATTATCATGCTTTTACATACATCTTAGTATCAGATCAGAGTATAGGGGTCTAAGTAACGCTTACCAACCCTACAATTAGGTCACATTCGACTTGAGCGACCCGTGCAACCTTGCATAACATTTTAAATAAATTGGGCTCACATGCCCGTATGCCCTGCCTGTGTAGGCCCACATGCCCGTATTGCTCACACAGCCCAGATTGGCCTTGCCCATGTGGATTACACGGTCTGGCCTAAGATCCCACACACCCATATGGTTCACCTATGTGGCCTACACGGCCCAATTGGTCAAGCCCGTGACTCGCACACGGCCTCACCAGCCTCACATGCTCGTGTCTGTCGTGCCAGTGTGGCAAGTGCACGGCCTATTTCGTCGACCACACGGTTGTGTCTTGCCACATAGCCTCCACACGGGCAGTCTACACGCCCGTGTGACGTCGACAATAGCATTTTTGGCTTTCACCGGAACGTGGTTTCAGATTAATTGGAGTACACAACTAGTTTTGAATTCAAGCCTAACGCAATCTCGAGCACTTCAGAACCTATATTCCACAATGTCATGACCCATTTCAGTCATTTAAACAATTTTTGATTGAAACTAAACGAGGTATTTCGCTCTGAAATAGTTAAATTTCTTACCTTGAGCGAAAACTAGTGAATACAACGCACTTAATTCACTGTTCAGGAATGAAGAACAACCCATTGATTAATACCTAAACACCCAAAGAAAATTCCCCCTTAATCTCTTAATCAAACGATGTTTACGACTGACAAGCAGAAACTTACCAATAAGGAGAACGTCAATGAATCGCAGAAGCCCGTTAATACGAAATCAAAACGAATGGGAGGAAGGCAAGGGAAATTTTAGCAAAAAGAAAAGAAAAAGAACATGGAGAGGGGAAAAATAGAAGAGAATTTTGGCAGAGGGAGTTCTTTTCGGGAAACTACTCAGAAAAATCTGATAAACCTTACCACTTTAGTGTTTTAGCTCACCTCCAATTCTATCACGGCCTTAGTGGCAAAAATAATGCCCAAGCCAGGATTCGAACACAAGACCTTTAGCATAAACCCTTGCCACTTAACCACTAGACCAGCAAGCCCATTCTGTTAAGTTTTTACCAATAAATTCTTAGAAGCCCACTAACCAAAAGCCATGTTTAATTTAAATAAAAAACCAAAATTTTGCCCAAGTTGAGACTTAAACTTGGGACTTCCCTAACACACCCACAAAGCACATAAACAAAAAAATAGACAGATATTATGCAAATTCATGCAAAAATATATTCAGATATTTTCCTATGCTACAATTTCACAAAAGTCGAAATTATAGAAATTTGGGGTGTTTCAAATATACCAACATGATTTCTATCAATCAACCATTTAAGCATACACCAAACATGTTATACCTTATTTATACATATCAAAACATGTTCATTTCAAGCCATTCCAATGGCTAGTTATAACCAAAACATTTATATGCCAACATTGGCTAATTGACCTATACATGCCATTATAACCGTACTTGATTTACCATTTATACCAAAATGGGTCAATGGATAGTGTGAGTGATCTCTGCCAAGATTTCAATCCAATGAGCTTTCGAATTACTATAGAACAGGGGAAAATAAAACAGAGTAAACATGAAATGCTTAGTAAGTTCATATAACTTGGTAATTAACTTACCATTCATTTATATTCAAGATAAACATGTAAGTTACATTCAATAAATTTGATCATGAGCCCTAACACATATCCTCATAACCCTTTTTTGTTTTACATTCCATATAAACATCAAGAAACATGTATAGGTTCAGCAAAAATCAGATTTCCATATACTTATGCTTTCTTCATCATGTATTCATATAACATATACAAGTCATATCATTGAATTTCAAATACATTTTCATAATAATTTGTCTTGAGTTCAGATTGTTTCATGCTAGGACTTTATCAATTAATTCATTTGAAAAATCGATAGCTACTTGGTAGTACACTTGAGGTGTACAAATCTATATTCATAGATGAACACATTCATCAAATCAATTTCATGTTCATATATCATCACCTCATATTTCCATATATCATGTATCATCATTTTCATGTATTTTAGGCAGATAAGTGTATTAACTCATTTCTTGCTCATATCTTCCCATGTCAGGATTTTTCCCGTTGAATTTATGTGAAATATCAATAGATACACAGGTAGTACA
This sequence comes from Gossypium hirsutum, assembly GCF_007990345.1. Taxonomy (NCBI): domain Eukaryota; kingdom Viridiplantae; phylum Streptophyta; class Magnoliopsida; order Malvales; family Malvaceae; genus Gossypium; species Gossypium hirsutum. The sequence continues at coordinate 32,906,492 of NC_053424.1, forward strand.
CTCGAAGTGTACAAATCAGAAACTGTCAATTCATATTCGGGAGTGCTCATTAGAGCACATAATCAGGAAACACTCTCTCGAGCCATATAATAGGTAGCTCACAAACAGCCATATCAGGAAGCTTATCCGGGCTATATAACGGGAAGCTCATAAGAGCCATAATCAGGAAGTTCACAAAGAACTTTAATCGGGAATTCACGAAGAGCCTATCGGGAAGCTCATCAAGAGCCATGTAACAGGAAGCTCCGGATAGCCATATATCAAGAAGTTTAAGAGAGCACTATCGGGAAGCTCACAAAGAGCCAATTTAACAAGAATCTCATAAAGAGCCTAATTCGAGAAGCTCACTAAAAGCCATTAACGGGATGCTCGTAAGAGCTAAGGTGTGTCTACAACACATGTGGGATCACAACCTATCAGGACACTACAAAGAGCTATTAACCGGAAGTTCGCAAGAAACGTATAACGAGATGCTCGAGAGGGCTTATAACGGGACACTCGTTAGAGTTGTGGTGTGTCCATTGGACCACAACCAAAACGGGAAATCCTGTATCCATCAACTTTCATTTATTCAAACGATATTTGACATTTTTCGGACATTTTCGGATATGTGATCATTTCATATATTTGTGACATTTATACAATTCACAAAAACACAGTCAATTCAAGCTTATAAATTACCTCAATAAATGTTCGTGTACGTAAAATCTACTAATCCGACACTTTCTCTTTTTCTCGTTCTAACTTTGAATTTGGACTATTCGGATCTATAAGAGTAAACTTAACATCAATTTAATGCAATTCATACTCAATTCACATCTTAGGAAAAATTACCGTTTTGCCCCTAAAGTTTTAATTAATGACGATTTCATCTCTAGGCTCGAAAAATGAAATTCATGCAATTTAACCCTTATTCTAAGCCTAGCCAAATTTTACATGTAACATTTACAGCCCACTTATTTCATAAAATTTATAATTTTTCCATAAATTTTACATATTTACAATTTAGTCCCTAAATCTCAATTTCATCAAAATTCACTTTGCAAAGGTTGTTTATCTTTCAATAACCTTTCATTTTCTACCATAAAACTTCATAATTGAACTATTCTCATTCATGGAAAAAACCTAGTTCTTTGATAACTTTACAAATTAATCCCCGAGATAGCTAAATTAAGCTATTATGATCTCGAAAATATAAAAGTCATTAAAAACGGGACAATAAAACATAAATAATTGATCAAAGTAAGCTTGCTTGAGCTACTTTCTTTTAGCTAGGGTTTCCATGGAAATAATTTGGGAAAGATGATGAAAAAGATGATATTTTCATTATTTAATTAATTATCATCTTTTGTTTTTTTACTTCCAATTTCATCATTTTCTTTATTTTATTTTCCATGGATGAATTATCATCCTTAACCACTAAGCATTTTTAAATGGTATATTTTCCATATAAGGACCTCCACTTTAAATTTCTATACCTATTTAATCACTTTAGCTATTAGAACTCAACTTTTGCACTTTGTGCAATTTGGTCCTTTATCAAATTAAACATGTAATCGTTAAAATTTCTTTGCGAAATTCTTATACGACATTGTTACTGTACTGTAAACCATAAAATAATTTTAAAATAAATTTTCTTTCTAGAATCAGATTTGTGGTCCCGAAACCACTGTTCCGATTTTACTGAAAACGAGCTGTTACAATTTTAACTTGATTTTAAAGTTGTTTCAATAATTTTCTAAAAGTTCAAAGTAGATATTCGAAATTTTATCACTTAGACTTCAATTTTAAACACATCATTTTGTCAATTTTGTTCAATTTGAACTTTTATTCAAAAACACTTCAATTTGTTAGATCAAAACATTTTATCAAATAAAGCTTGGTTTAACAAAATGCACCATGTAAATATTTCCTATCCTATGTCCTACAAGTATAATCTTTTTAGACACAATGTCAATTACTTCACATCCATTTGATTCAAAGATGACATTGAGACCTTTATCGCACAATTGACTAATATTCAATAGATTATGCTTAAGACAATTGACATGCAAAACATTGTCAAAAAAGATTGAAGAGTTTTTACCAAAAGAGTCAATTCCTTTAATAAGTTATTTAGAGTTGTCAATGACTTCTCCTCCACTTTTTGGCTTCAATTAGATAAAATTGTTCTTGTCACCGGTCATGTGCCTTGAGCATCCACTATCAAGGTACCATGAGTTTTTGCTTGAATTGCCCACCTTGAAGCAATGCCTATTTTCCTACAAATATAAAATTAATTTTTTATTTTTGGTACCTAAATTCTTTTGGGTCCATAAGCATTAGTTTCAATATTTTAGTCATTTTAGGTATCCATTTAGAAATGATATTCTTATCTTGAATAGTACTGGGTCCTTTAGGGACCCATATACTTCTAACTAATTTTTACTTATAAGTTTTAAAAGGACCTTTATGTTTATAATACTCAAAGCTATTTTTAAAAAAGTTTTCTTTTGAATTTTCTCCTCTTTTAGACATTGTTGGAAAAACTTTGTGAGAGTGAGCTTTTTCACTTTTAAGCAACTCAAGTTGGTTTTCATGATCTTCATGAACTTTTGAAAGTAAATTATGGAAGTCTAATTTTTTTTCTCAAAATCATCAATAATCTCTTACATTTTGTTTACTTTCTCTTCAAGTTCACGATTGGTTTTGGAAAGTAAGTCATTTTCATTTTTCAATTTCGAAATATTTTTCTTATGCTTTTTAACCATGACTTCAAATTCCAAACCTAACTCATCATAAGCATCTTGTAACTCATCAAATGAATAAGAAATTGAACTAGACGAGTTAGAAGTTACCTTAGAGTCATTAATGGCCATAAGGCAAAGGTTAGATACTTTTTACTCTTCTTTATTGAAAGAATATTCATCACTCCAAGTAGCCACATTGGCATTGTGTTTTTGTTTACTATATCTTTTTTTCTTCCATTGAGGACAATCAAACTTGATATGTCCCGGCTTCTTGCATTCACTGTAACATCTCGAATTAAGGTCTAGTCAGAACAGTGCTTTTGAGACTACAAATCCAAAATAGAAATGATTATTTTATGATTATTTGATGATCCATGATATGATTTCATGTTTGTGTAAAATTTTCATGAAGAAATTTTATGCCTAAAGTGTTCAATTTGACTTTAGGGACTAAATTGGATAAGTTGTAAAACTTGTATTCTAGAAGCTTTAAGCATGAAATTGCATTAGATTATCAATTAGAGGCCCTTAAATAGTAATTTGACCAAATTCTAAAATTTTGGACAAAAATGGGCATGAATAGGAAAAATTTGAAAAAAAGGCTTTAAGGGCATTTTGGTCATTTGGTAGATAAAAGAATAAAAAGGGAAAAATCAAGAAAAAATCTTGTCTGTCTTCTCCCATCTTAGCCGAAATTTGAAAGGGCTTCATATCTAGGGTTTTCAACATTTTCAAGCTTGATTGTAAGTGCTCCCAAGTCCCCTTTTTAATGTTCTTTACATTTTTGAAGCTGTCATCAACTGATCTAGCCATTTCTACCATTATTTTGAGCTAGGTTTCATGCATGAAATTTGACCCATGTGTGACATGGTTGTATTTTTATGTTCAATGGAGGATTATGAATGTTTGATGTGTGATAAACATCTTTTGCTAAGTGATTTTTAGTGAAAACACCTAAAAAGGACTTGTTTGTAAAAGGTGTAAAAATAAGTAGTAGAAATGTGAAATAAAGGAAAATGTGGGCTGATATGAGTTAGAATATGAATTGGCTAGGCTTGGATAACTAAGAAATTTCATGCATTTCATTTTACGAGCCTAGAGACTAAAGTGAAAATAAGTGAAAAGTTAGGGGTAAAAAGGTAATTTTACCAAAGTATGTGTTATGGGTCGGTATGAGAAATGTAAGATTGAACAAGTTGAATTTGTCATTATAGATCAAGAAAAATGAGATTCTGGTCCTGACCGGGGGAAAAACAAGGTTTACGAGGATTAGGCTCGTTTCTATCATTTTGTACCGAGGTAAGTTCATTTGAAAATTATGCAACATGTACCATACTTTAAATGTTTTAATATTGCGTGTATGGTAAGTACATACATATTTAATGTGATTTTATATCATGTGTTTATTGCCTACATTTTATTATGAATTATGCTTGACAATTCCATGAATATGTGATTGGTGCTATGAGTATTAAACTCGACGTTACGAGCAATTTTGAAAAAAATATGGTATCGAAGAATCCCGTTTGAACCTTAGGCATAGTTTAGGATACAAGTGACATGTCACTAGGAATTATGTGATCTGAACTCATTGGGTTGTGGTCTGAGTTCATGATATGTCTGGTATCTGAACTCATTGAGTTATGGTCTGAGTTCATGATGCATGTGACACATGTTTTGGCGTCTGGGTACTGGTCTCTTATGTTCTACTGGTGGTTGGGTAGTCTGGCATGTGTTGCGGATACCTAACAGCCTATGAGAGCAGACCCATGAGTATCTCGAAAGCGAGCAACATGTGATATGTGATATGTGATATGTTATATGAGGTAGCATTGGCTACATATGAGGCACTTAGGTGCGAGATTCCGATGAATCCGATAGTATTCCGAGTGTTCAACGAGTAGTTCTAAAGGAAGTTCAATGAGTAATCTTGATGAATACGTCAAAGATGAAAAAGTAAGTTATTATGTGCAAGTGGCACAGATATGTACATCGAACTTATGAGAATAACATGAGATATGATGAACTTGTGGTAGGAATATATATATATATGAAGAATGAGTTAACAGATGTGATAAATATGCAAGATCATGTTTATTATGTTAAATGTATGATTATTACTTGTTAAGTTGCATTTTATTTGCATGTGAACTTACTAAGCTTTAATGCTTACCCTTTTCCTTTCCTTTTCTTATAGTGTCGCCAAGTTAGCTCAGGGATCGGCAGACGTCGAAGACTCGATTACACTATCAATTGACTATTTGGTATAGCTAGTCTCATCATTTTGAGTATGGCATGTATAGGGGCTTGGTCTTTTGTTATATGTCTTATTGATTAGCCAAATGATTTGGCTCATAGAAGTATTATGATTATTTTGAATATGGCCATGAGAGGTGGTTCATATTGATTATTTGGGTTGTAACCTTAATTATTTGTGAATGTATGCAAATGTGCTTATACTTTAATATGGTTATGGTTACTTATGGACAATGAGTGTAATGGATGCCATGTATGTTTGGTGTATGAAATATGATTAATGTGTATGCCAATAAAGGTGATGTAGTGGGTATCTTGAAAGTAGGTTAATAAAGATGATAAACAAACATGAAATTGGTGTGGAATGCCATAGGAAAGCATGATATTTTGAAGAGGTGATATGTTGACATTACTAAGTCATAATTTAACCATGAATGTGAATTCTTAAGTAATCAAATGTGCCATGTTGCATGAAATGAGGTGAGCGTAAGTATGTTAGTGTTTGAGGGTGGCAAATGGCTTGGAAAATAGCCTAAAAATTGTCCATACAGTTAGACACACGGGCATTTGTCTAGGTCGTGTGTGACACACGGTCTGCCCTGTAACAGCCCAAAATTGACCCTAGTCGGGAAGTGGTTTCGGGACCACAAAACCGAGTCATAAATTTAGTTAAAATTTTATTTGCATATCTTATATGTGTGATAGTACTTGTATGAAAATTTGATGTTTTAATTTTTGTATTAGGAATGTGAATTTTGCTTGAAAGGATCTAGTTGAGAGACTTAGAAAATTTTGATAGGTAAATAGAAAATTTTGATAGGTAAATAAGTAAGGACCAAATAGTATTAAAATAGGAAAGTTTGGGTTTGCATGTCAAAGTGCCCAATTCTTGATAAGTGGCCGGCCAAGCATGACTCCATTCCTCCAAGTTTATGTTGTTTATTATTTAATATTGGTAAGTAAATTAAAATAAATTAAAGAAAGGAATTAAAAAGGAAAAGATGAATAAAATAAGGAGGGAAGAGGGAGTGTTCATCTTTTTTTTTCTTTGGCTATTGCCGTGAGTGAGGAGAAGGAAGGGAGATTTGGTTATTGGATTTTGGCTTGGAAGATGGCTAGAATGAGGTATGTATTGAATGATTCTTGAAAATCTATGCATGTTTGAGATGGTTAGTTGAAATTCTACTCATCCTATAGATTAGACTTAGGATTTTGAGGTTGAAATTCGGCCAAGAAGCTTGAAACTCTTAGTAGATGTGTTAATGTCATTAAAATGGATAGTAATGTAGGATATGGTGAGTGGTTAATTGCTTTTAACTTGAAAGTTGAGGTTAAAATGGGTTAAGTGATTGCCGAATCTAATTTAGGGGTGGAGGATTGTGTTCATGTTATATTGGATAGGTAGAGGTTGTAATGAGGTTGAAATTGTTGAATTGTTAGCTTGGTAACTAATGAAGTAATCGGCCATATGGGGTAAAAATGGGATGTTCATTTTAGTTGTTGTTTCATTTTTGTGAGAAATGGGTCAAGTGTTCATGAGATGAAATTGTGTGATTAGATAAATTAAAGGTAATAGTATAGTTGATGAATATATATATAGATATACATATTCGGCCATCACTTAGGAGCTTATGTGATGTTGAGTTTAAGCTTTGCATATTCGGCTATATATATATACATATATATGTAAGCCCATTCGTGATATTACCTTAGGACTATGTATATATAATCGACAAAAAAATGGGAAAAACTAGCAAAGGTGAATGCCGAATGAGCTATAGGAGGTGTGGATGACTTTTATGCATGTGGGTGTGTGTGTATGCCATTTAGTTGGTGACATTCGGCATTTCTTAATTAACATTAGAGATGAGTGAATGAAATCGGCATGTGTATTTGTGAAAATGCCGAATGTGAACTTGGATAATATTGAGTAATGTATGTGCTTTAAAATGATGGAATGGAGTGGATGCTTTAAATGTGTTATGAACAATTATAAGTTAAATTAAGGTTTGCTAAATTACCATTGTCATTGCCGAATATACAAACATACATATGCATGTGTAATTGAAGTATGAATGTTTAGCAAGATGGTTAAACTAGTTAATTTATCGATTTAGCTCAAGAAGCTAAAGGTGGAGAGGCAAGCAAGGGCAAAGAAAAGATCATCGAGTAACCGAGTTGGAACCGTCTTACCCAACACAAGGTAAGTCATCAAGCATATATTTTGTATTGATCTAAATAGACATAATGTCTATGTAATTATGCCGAATGGAATGATAAATTTATATACATGTATGCATGTGGTGATGAAAGTGTCGAATGAAAAGAAAAGAGGTGAGAGGTATTGAGTTGTTGATCTCGGCACTAAGTGTGCGGGTATAAACATTTATGATCATGAGATTGGCACTAAGTGTGCGGGTTTAAATTGTTCAGCACTAAGTGTGCGAGTTTGATTATATAGCACTAAGTGTGCGAGTTGATTTTATAGCACTGAGTGTGCGGACTTAATATATATATTTTTGAATCACTATGGGCACTAAGTGTGCGACATTATTGAGTTGATCACGGACAGCGGATCGGGTAAGTACCTTGAGTTCATGGCTAATAGGCACTATGTTTATATTTGGAGTTGAGCTTGGTAAGTTTGAACCTATGTGACAAATATACTTGAAGTCACGTACATAAGATTTATCGTGGAATAGGTGAAAGGCCGTTTAGTTGTATGATTGTAACGAAATTAAAATGATGTATGAAAATGCCTCAAATATCCTATTGATTAGTTCATGGAATGTGAATGCATGATTTGGTATGAGATTGAACCGATAGGTCTGAGGAACTATGCATGGTTCGGTATGGATGGAGTAACTAGCCTCGTTCCATTTTGTTTCCTCTTGTGATAATGTTATTAATGGATGGTAGTGCTTTGCTTATGACTTACTGAGTTATATACTCACTAGGTGTTTCCTTGTCACCTATTCTAGGTTTCTTGGACTCGTCTCTTTTTGCGTGGTCGGGCCGTCATCGAAGTCATCACACCGGCTAGCAAGTTTTGGTACTTTCTTCTTAGTCGGCTTAGGAGAACATTTCGGCATGTATAGGCTATTATGTTGTGTTTGAACTTTGGTATGTGAACTTTTAGCCATGCGAAAATGGCATAAATGTCGGTTGGGTTTGGTTTTATAACGCTAGGTCGTAAGCCTTGGTAATTCGACTTTTCTTTTATGCCATATGTCATGGTTGATTATTTTGGTGTTAAAATTCATGATATGGCAATAGTGTAGTAGGGGGATGTTTGACAATGATTAGCCTTTGGCATGGCTAGTCATGATCATAATTTGTGATATGTATGATGAATTACTAGTTAGATCAAGGAGAAATCACGAAATGGGCATAGTTGCTTTCGTAACAGATGCTGGCAGCAGCAGTGACGTGAGATTGAAAAATCACTAAAATAGTAGGAGTGGAATTAATTGATGAATAAATTATGTATTCGAAGCTCGATGAGTCTATTTTTATATAGAAGTAACGAAAAGATCATATGAACAGTATGTTAAGAGATATTCAGGTTCTCGTGAGACAGGGCCAGAACGGTTTCTGGATTCCCTGTTCCGAATTTGGAAATTCATTATAAATTAACCAGAGATAATTAGGAGTCATGCCATATATGTACAGATTCCTCTCTGAGTCTAGTTTCTATAGAAACAAACGACATCAGTATTGAAGCTCTGCGCAGGGAGATATCCAATTCGTAATGCGCAAGGGTCAGTGTAGTCGATCCCTGTAACATGGGAGACTTTGACTAATAAACTGTACAAATTGGCCCGACCAAAAATTCTACAAAAATTCTACCATATAGGTATATGAGTCTAGTTCCAGGGAAAATTTACGGAACTGGATTTTGAGTTTCAGAACTCAAGATATGATTTTTAAAGCGACTAGTACGCAGATTGACAGCTTGTCTGGAAAATGTTAATAAGTGGTTTGAAGTCTGTTAACACCTCGTGTTCGACTCCGGCGACGGTCTCGGGTTCGGGGTGTTACAATTTTATTGGTATCAGAGCTATGGTTTAGTCGGTTCTAGGACTACCATAGCACGTATGAGTCTAGCTATACATGCCTTAATGTTAATGTTTAAATGTGTGATGACTTCTGACGGTTAAAATGTTTTTGTTTTGATTAGTAAATGGACCCCGGTGTAGAAAGAACCTTAGCGGATGACGTTGAAAGCGTAGCGGCTGCTCCTGCACAAGGGACGCCGCCTGTTGAACCTCAGTCATCTGCGAATAATCAAGGTGAGGGGGCTAAACAAGTCTTCTTTACCATGATGAATGAGTGGGTCGCGCAATATGCCCGAACCAATCCGGCTGTCCAACAATTCCCGAATTTGAATACTCCACCCCAGGAGCCCGTAATGCCATCAGTCACTGATCCTGTGAGGCTGAGTAAGCCACCTGTAGACTTGATTAGGAAGCGCGGGGCTGAGGAGTTCAAGGCCATAGTTACTGATGATGCCGAAAGGGCCGAGTTCTGGCTTGATAACACCATTCGGGTGTTCGATGAACTGTCATGCACACCCGATGAATGTCTAAAGTGTGCTATATCTTTGTTGCGAGACTCAGCCTACTATTGGTGGAGGACCCTGATTTCCATAGTCCCAAACGAACGAGTTACTTGGGACTTCTTTCAAACGGAATTCCGAAAGAAATATATTAGTCAACGGTTCATTGATCAAAAGCGCAAGGAATTCTTGGAACTCAAGCAAGGCCGTATGACAGTATCTGAATACGAACATGAATTCGTAAAACTCAGTAGGTATGCCCGGGAGTGTGTAGCTGATGAGGTTGCTATGTGCAAAAGATTCGAAGAAGGATTGAATGAAGATTTAAAGCTACTAGTGGGTATTTTGGAGATAAAAGAATTCGTAACACTAGTCGAACGAGCCTGTAAGGCGGAAGAACTTGGAAAGGAGAAGAAGAAGGCTGGATTTGAAGCTAGAGACTATCGTAAAAGATCGACGGGTAAAGCTCCGTTCTCAGCTGTAAAGAAGTTCAGGGAGGACACTAATAAGTCGAGGACGACTGCGGGAATTTCCATCAGAGCACGACCATCGACGGACTCCCGAGCTACTTCGGTAGCTAGTGTGGGCAATAATCGTCAAGAGAAACCTGAATGTCCCCAATGCAGAAGACGACACCTAGGTGAATGTTGGGGTAAGTCTACTAACAGGGCCTGTTACGGATGCGGTTCGAAGGACCACTTCATTAGAGATTGCACGGAGCTTGATGAGAAGAATAAGATTCAAGGTGCAAGACCTAGTGGAGTGACAACTAGAGGTAGACCACCGAGAATTTTAGGAGGTAGGGGTGGTAGTCAGAGAGGGGCCTCTGATACGGCTGTTCGAGCCGAGAACCGCACTCCTGCTAGAGCATATGCCATTCGCGCACGAGAGGAGGCATCCTCCCCTGACGTCATCACTGGTACCTTCACTCTCTTTGATACTAATGTGATTGCATTGATTGACCCTGGCTCTACTCATTCATATGTATGCGAAACCTTAGCATCCAGTAAGACTCTACCTGTTGAGTCTACTGAGTTCGTAATTCGAGTGTCAAACCCTTTGGGTCAATGCGTACTTGTTGATAAAGTGTGTAAGAGATGCCCTCTAATAATCCGAGAATCCTGTTTTCCGGTCGATTTGATGCTTTTGTCGTTTGATGAATTTGATGTTATTCTTGGTTTGGATTGGTTGACCGCGCATGATGCGGTTGTGAATTGCAAAAGCAAGACTATTGATTTGAGGTGCGCAAATAACGAGATAATCCAAGTTGAGTCTACGGACTTAAGGGGGTTGCCAGCTGTAATATCAGCAATGTTGGCCCAGAAATATGTAAGAAAAGGGTGCGAAGCATACCTTGCGTATGTACTTGATGACAAAGAGTTAGAAAAGAAACCCGAATCTGTGCCGGTGGTTTGTGAATACCCGGATGTTTTTCCTGAAGAGTTATCGGGTTTGCCACCTGTTCGGGAGATAGAGTTTGGTATTGAGCTTGTACCGGGAACTACGCCAATTTCGATAGCTCCGTATCGTATGGCACTGACCGAGTTAAAAGAATTGAAAGCTCAATTGCAAGAGTTGACGGATAGAGGTTTCGCTCGACCAAGTTTCTCACCTTGGGGTGCACCAGTATTGTTCGTGAAAAAGAAGGACGGAACCATGAGATTGTGCATTGACTATCGTCAACTGAATAAAGTGACGATAAAGAATAAATATCCATTACCGCGCATTGATGATTTGTTTGATCAACTAAAGGGAGCCTCAGTGTTTTCAAAGATAGATTTGAGATCGGGTTATTATCAGTTGCGGATTCGAGATTCGGACGTACCCAAAACTGCTTTCAGAACGAGGTACGGTCACTACGAGTTCTTAGTGATGCCGTTCGGGCTCACTAATGCCCCTGCGGTATTTATGGATTTGATGAATCGGATCTTCAGACAGTATTTGGACCGGTTCGTAGTTGTGTTCATTGATGACATCTTAGTCTATTCAGGAGATGAGACCGAACATGCTGAGCACCTGAGATTAGTGTTGCAAATTTTGCGGGATAAGAAGTTATATGCTAAGTTCAGTAAGTGTGAGTTCTGGTTAAGAGAGGTTAGTTTCTTGGGTCATGTGGTATCCGCATCGGGTATTCGAGTTGACCCGAGCAAAATTTCAGCCATACTTAACTGGAAGCCTCCAAGAAATGTTACCGAAGTTCAGAGCTTCCTGGGGCTCGCCGGTTATTACCGACGATTTATAAAAGGTTTCTCGATGATAGCCACACCAATGACGAAGCTACTTCAAAAGGATGCTAAGTTCGAATGGACGGAGAAATGTCAGAAAAGCTTCGATCAACTGAAAACTCATTTGACTGAAGCTCCAATTTTAGTGCAACCCGTATCAGGCAAGGAGTTTGTCATATATAGTGATGCATCCCTACTCGGGTTGGGTTGCGTATTGATGCAAGAAGGCCGAGTTGTGGCCTATGCGTCGAGACAATTGAAGCCACACGAGAGAAATTATCCAACCCATGATCTCGAACTAGCCGCCATCGTATTCGCTTTGAAAATATGGCGACATTACTTGTTTGGCGAAAAGTGCCATGTATTTTCGGATCACAAAAGCCTCAAATATTTGATGACTCAAAGAGACTTAAATCTGCGACAAAGACGTTGGCTTGAGTTGTTGAAAGATTACGAGCTTGTCATTGATTACCACCCGGGAAAGGCTAATGTGGTTGCGGACGCCTTAAGCCAGAAATCGCTGTTTGCTTTACGAGCGATGAATGTGCACTTGTCTGTTCTACCCGACAATGTGTTAGTAGCTGAATTAAAGGCCAAACCATCATTGATTCATCAAATTCGTGAAGCTCAGAAAGTCGACGATGAAGTGGTTGCAAAACGGGCTGAATGTATTCCGAATATGGAATCCGAATTTCAAATTGATGATGACGATTGTTTGAGGTTCAGAAGTCGGTTGTGTGTTCCAAGAAATTCAGAACTCATTTTGATGATTCTGAACGAAGCTCATTGTAGCCGAATGTCAATTCACCCGGTGAGTACGAAAATGTACAATGATTTGAAACGTCGGTTTTGGTGGCATGGTATGAAACGGGACATCTCCGACTTTGTTTCGAGATGTTTAATATGTCAACAAGTGAAAGCGGAACATCAAGTGCCTTCAGGATTACTTCAGCTGATCATGATACCCGAGTGGAAATGGGATCGAGTCACAATGGACTTTGTGTCCGGACTGCCATTGTCAGCAAGCAAGAAGGATGCAATTTGGGTTGTTGTTGATAGACTGACTAAGTCGGCTCACTTTATCCCCGTACGTACGGATTTTTCATTGGATAAACTAGCCGAATTGTATGTTTCTCAGATTGTGAGATTACATGGAGTACCTATTTCTATCGTGTCGGATAGAGATCCGAGATTCACCTCGCGATTTTGGAAGAAATTGCAAGAAGCTTTGGGTACCAAGCTGCATTTTAGCACCGCTTTTCATCCACAAACCGATGGTCAATCCGAGCGGATAATTCAGATACTTGAGGATATGTTGAGATGTTGCATCATCGAGTTTAGTGGTTCATGGGAACGGTATTTACCTTTGATTGAATTCACTTAGAACAATAGTTTTCAATCAAGTATTAAGATTGCACCTTACGAGGCTTTGTACGGTCGTAAATGCCGTACACCATTGTTTTGGACCGAGCTCGGTGAAGGTAAAATTTTCGGAGCCGATTTGATTAAAGATGCCGAACAGAAAGTAAGGGTAATCCGTGAAAGTCTAAAGGCAGTCACGGATCGTCAGAAATCGTATGCGGATTTGAAACGAAAAGACATTGAATATTAGGTGGGAGATAAAGTGTTTCTTAAAGTTTCGCCTTGGAAAAAGGTACTCAGATTTGGCCGAAAGGGCAAGTTGAGTCCGAGATTCATTGGGCCATACGAAATATCCGAACGAGTCGGTCCAGTTGCGTATCGATTGATTTTACCCCCTGAACTTGAAAAGATTCACGACGTCTTTCATGTTTCGATGCTTCGGCGCTATAGATCTGATCCTTCGCACATAATTAGTCCGTCGGAGGTTGAAATTCAGGCTGATATGAGTTATGAAGAAGAGCCGATGCGTATCCTAGCTCGTGAAGTGAAGGGGTTGCGAAACAAAAGGATTCCGTTAGTAAAGGTGTTATGGCTCAAACACGGGATCGAGGAAGCTACTTGGGAAACCGAGAGCTCGATGAAAGAACGATACCCAAACCTATTTACCGGTAAGATTTTCGGGGACGAAAATTTCTTGAGTGGGGGAGAGTTGTATGAGCCCAAAATTGACCCTAGTCGGGAAGTGGTTTCGGGACCACAAAACCGAGTCATAAAATTTAGTTAAAATTTTATTTGCATATCTTATATGTGTGATAGTACTTGTATGAAAATTTGATGTTTTAATTTTTGTATTAGGAATGTGAATTTTGCTTGAAAGGATCTAGTTGAGAGACTTAGAAAATTTTGATAGGTAAATAAGTAAGGACCAAATAGTATTAAAATAGGAAAGTTTGGGTTTGCATGTCAAAGTGCCCAATTCTTGATAAGTGGCCGGCCAAGCATGACTCCATTCCTCCAAGTTTATGTTGTTTATTATTTAATATTGGTAAGTAAATTAAAATAAATTAAAGAAAGGAATTAAAAAGGAAGAGATGAATAAAATAAGGAGGGAAGAGGGAGTGTTCATCTTTTTTTTTCTTTGGCTATTGCCGTGAGTGAGGAGAAGGAAGGGAGATTTGGTTATTGGATTTTGGCTTGGAAGATGGCTAGAATGAGGTATGTATTGAATGATTCTTGAAAATCTATGCATGTTTGAGATGGTTAGTTGAAATTCTACTCATCCTATAGATTAGACTTAGGATTTTGAGGTTGAAATTCGGCCAAGAAGCTTGAAACTCTTAGTAGATGTGTTAATGTCATTAAAATGGATAGTAATGTAGGATATGGTGAGTGGTTAATTGCTTTTAACTTGAAAGTTGAGGTTAAAATGGGTTAAGTGATTGCCGAATCTAATTTAGGGGTGGAGGATTGTGTTCATGTTATATTGGATAGGTAGAGGTTGTAATGAGGTTGAAATTGTTGAATTGTTAGCTTGGTAACTAATGAAGTAATAGGCCATATGGGGTAAAAATGGGATGTTCATTTTAGTTGTTGTTTCATTTTTGTGAGAAATGGGTCAAGTGTTCATGAGATGAAATTGTGTGATTAGATAAATTAAAGGTAATAGTATAGTTGATGAATATATATAGATATACATATTCGGCCATCACTTAGGAGCTTATGTGATGTTGAGTTTAAGCTTTGCATATTCGGCTATATATATATACATATATATGTAAGCCCATTCGTGATATTACCTTAGGACTATGTATATATAACCGACAAAAAAATGGGAAAAACTAGCAAAGGTGAATGCCGAATGAGCTATAGGAGGTGTGGATGACTTTTATGCATGTGGGTGTGTGTGTATGCCATTTAGTTGGTGACATTCGGCATTTCTTAATTAACATTAGAGATGAGTGAATGAAATTGGCATGTGTATTTGTGAAAATGCCGAATGTGAACTTGGATAATATTGAGTAATGTATGTGCTTTAAAATGATGGAATGGAGTGGATGCTTTAAATGTGTTATGAACAATTATAAGTTAAATTAAGGTTTGCTAAATTACCATTGTCATTGCCGAATATACAAACATACATATGCATGTGTAATTGAAGTATGAATGTTTAGCAAGATGGTTAAACTAGTTAATTTATCGATTTAGCTCAAGAAGCTAAAGGTGGAGAGGCAAGCAAGGGCAAAGAAAAGATCATCGAGTAACCGAGTTGGAACCGTCTTACCCAACACAAGGTAAGTCATCAAGCATATATTTTGTATTGATCTAAATAGACATAATGTCTATGTAATTATGCCGAATGGAATGATAAATTTATATACATGTACGCATGTGGTGATGAAAGTGTCGAATGAAAAGAAAAGAGGTGAGAGGTATTGAGTTGTTGATCTCGGCACTAAGTGTGCGGGTATAAACATTTATGATCATGAGATTGGCACTAAGTGTGCGGGTTTAAATTGTTCAGCACTAAGTGTGCGAGTTTGATTATATAGCACTAAGTGTGCGAGTTGATTTTATAGCACTGAGTGTGCGGACTTAATATATATATTTGAATCACTATGGGCACTAAGTGTGCGACATTATTGAGTTGATCACGGACAGCGGATCGGGTAAGTACCTTGAGTTCATGGCTAATAGGCACTATGTTTATATTTGGAGTTGAGCTTGGTAAGTTTGAACCTATGTGACAAATATACTTGAAGTCACGTACATAAGATTTATCGTGGAATAGGTGAAAGGCCGTTTAGTTGTATGATTGTAACGAAATTAAAATGATGTATGAAAATGCCTCAAATATCCTATTGATTAGTTTATGGAATGTGAATGCATGATTTGGTATGAGATTGAACCGATAGGTCTGAGGAACTATGCATGGTTCGGTATGGATGGAGTAACTAGCCTCGTTCCATTTTGTTTCCTCTTGTGATAATGTTATTAATGGATGGTAGTGCTTTGCTTATGACTTACTGAGTTATATACTCACTCGGTGTTTCCTTGTCACCTATTCTAGGTTTCTTGGACTCGTCTCTTTTTGCGTGGTCGGGCCGTCATCGAAGTCATCACACCGGCTAGCAAGTTTTGGTACTTTCTTCTTAGTCGGCTTAGGAGAACATTTCGGCATGTATAGGCTATTATGTTGTGTTTGAACTTTGGTATGTGAACTTTTAGCCATGCGAAAATGGCATAAATGTCGGTTGGGTTTGGTTTTATAACGCTAGGTCGTAAGCCTTGGTAATTCGACTTTTCTTTTATGCCATATGTCATGGTTGATTATTTTGGTGTTAAAATTCATGATATGGCAATAGTGTAGTAGGGGGATGTTTGAAAATGATTAGCCTTTGGCATGGCTAGTCATGATCATAATTTGTGATATGTATGATGAATTACTAGTTAGATCAAGGAGAAATCACGAAATGGGCATAGTTGCTTTCGTAACAGATGCTGGCAGTAGCAGTGACGTGAGATTGAAAAATCACTAAAAATAGTAGGAGTGGAATTAATTGATGAATAAATTATGATTCGAAGCTCGATGAGTCTATTTTTATATAGAAGTAACGAAAAGATCATATGGACAGTATGTTAAGAGATATTTAGGTTCTCGTGAGACAGGGCCAGAACGGTTTCTGGATTCCCTGTTCCGACTTTGGAAATTCATTATAAATTAACCAGAGATAATTAGGAGTCATGCCATATATGTACAGATTCCTCTCTGAGTCTAGTTTCTATAGAAACAAACGACATCAGTATTGAAGCTCTGTGCAGGGATATATCCAATTCGTAATGCGCAAGGGTCAGTGTAGTCGATCCCTG
This sequence comes from Gossypium hirsutum, assembly GCF_007990345.1. NCBI lineage: Eukaryota > Viridiplantae > Streptophyta > Magnoliopsida > Malvales > Malvaceae > Gossypium > Gossypium hirsutum. The sequence goes on from NC_053424.1 coordinate 32,923,489, forward strand.
TAACATGGGAGACTTTGACTAATAAACTGTACAAATTGGCCCAACCAAAAATTCTACAAAAATTCTACCATATAGGTATATGAGTCTAGTTCCAGGGAAAATTTACGGAACTGGATTTTGAGTTTCAGAACTCAAGATATGATTTTTAAAGCGACTAGTACGCAGATTGACAGCTTGTCTGGAAAATGTTAATAAGTGGTTTGAAGTCTGTTAACACCTCGTGTTCGACTCCGGCGACGGTCTCGGGTTCGGGGTGTTACATGCCCCATGGGCGTGTGATCTGGCCGTGTGTCCCCTGCACCCCAATTATGCAAAATAGATTGCCCAATAGTAAACACACTGGCAGAGACACAGCCGTGTGTCTCAACCGTGTGAAGGAAACGGTCTTAGGACATGGGCGTGTGCCCAGGCCATGTGTAGTCTGCAATTAATATTTGGAATTTAATTCACCACACGGCCTAAGCACACGGATGTGTGACTTGGCCGTGTGACCTTATTTGGTTGATGACATCATAGTTAGAGAGTTACACGGGCTGAGGACACGGGCGTGTGTGACCACACATCCTACCCACACGAGCTTGTGACTCTCCACAGTATGAAAATTTTCTAAGTTATCCTAAAGTTTTCTAAAGTTCTTAGTTTAGTCTCGAACCACCTTAGATGTATGTTTAGGGTCTCGTAGGCCCATATAATGGACAAGTTACATGTGTATGGATGAAATTGATTTGAACGAAAATTTTATGGCCTGGTTTGGTACGTGTACTTGTGTTAAAGTCCGGTAACGCCTCGAACCCTATCCCGGCTTTAGATATAGGTAAGGGGTGTTACATTCATAGAAAATTATGAGATTCTTCCCCTTGGTAGATTCAAGCTTTAACCCCTCATTCTTTTGGAATCTTCTTCCTCTATTGGACTTCAGGAATCTCTTCAATCTCCTAATAAACATGGTCATCTCTTTGTTTTCATCCACCTCTTCGCTTGATTAACTATCTTCATTTGTGGTAGATTTAAGCTTTAACCCCTCATTCTTCTTAGTAGATTCAAGCTTTAACCCCTCCTTCTTTTGGAATCTTCTTCCTCTATTAAAGGTCATGAATCTCTTGAATCTCCTAGCAAACATGAACATCTCTTTTTCTTCATCCACATCTTTGGTTGATTCACTATCTTCATTTGTGGTGGATTTAAGAGCAACTCCAACCTTTTTCTTCACAAATTTTTCTGCTTTAGCCCTTTTGTTGAGCCCCAACTTATCTGTAAGCAAAGAATTGATGAGCTCATCCAAAGTTAATGTTTCTAAATTCTTTGCCTCTTCAATTATAGTCACTTTAGTTTCCCAAAATTTAAGCAGGCTTCAAAGCATCTTCCTTACCACCTCTTTATTTGGATAAATCTTCCCATAAGACTTCAATCCATTTACGATGATGGTAAAATGATCTGACATCTCCTTAATATACTCTTCAGGCTTCATCTTGAAGGTTTTGTAGTTGAGTGTAAGGATTCCAACATTAGACTTCTTCACTTGGCTAGTACCTTCATGAGTTACTTTTAGCTTGTCTCATATCTCCTTTGCGTTGGAAAATGATGAAACTCTACTATACTCATCGGGACCAAGTGCACAAAATAATGTATGCATGGCCTTGGCATTTAATTGAATGCTCATTCTATCTTCCTCGTTCCATTCTTTCTTGCCTTTTGGAACTAGAAGCTCTCTTTCTTGTTTAGGAGGTATGAAAGGACTATCCATGATGATATCCCATACAATAAGATCATTGGCTTGTATGAATAGCATCATTCTAGTCTTCCAATATAAATAGTTGGCACTATTGAAGTAAGGAGGCTTGGAGATAGATTGAGATTCTCTGTGGTGCCCCAAACCAAGCCTAGATGGTTTGACCTAAATCTGGAATGACACATTAGTCACTGATGTGACCTAGAACTGAACACATGCAAAATCCGAGCATAGTATTTTTTTTCCTCTACGCCTAATCAACATTTAACATACATTTTAATCATATTCGGGCATACAAATCAAATAAAACCTAATTGCATGCATTTCTAACATAAAACATACAATAGGTACTTATGGGTAAAATGGTCAATTCACTCAACACATGTAATCACGTGTGATTTACAAAATTAATCACACAATCTAGTTCTAGTGGCTATTTAAAAGCATTCGTAGAAATTTTAGCTTAATCTTAATATTAATTCATGGTTAATTTTTAAAATATAAATCCTAGGAACTAAATTGTAAAGATGTCGAAATATCAGATTAATTGAATATCTTAAAATTAAAGGTAGATATATGAAATTAAGCATCGAAGGTACATGTTTATTAATTTTCAAACATAATTCAAACAAGTTCTAATACTCCTATTCGACAGTTAAATCATGTTTATTCATATAATTGGATACATTAACAAAATGACCTATCAAGTAGCCTCATCATGCATACATAGTAACTAAGGCTTAGAATTCAACTACTCAACATGTTAAATTGGCTTGACATGCATATAGTCCAAAATATACCATTTGGTTCATTGAAACATGCCGCAAATAGCAGAAAGTTGCTTTGACATCAAAGTCTCATTTTAGCCATTAAACATGTCTTTAACACTTATGCATACCATTAAAACGTACTTTGCATCATTCCAAAGCAATCAAAATAACAAATTAAAACCATGATTCAAATCCAAAATCCACAATCAGTTTATAATCTAGTCCTAAAGTATAGTCCCACATTGCCTTTAAACCACATTTAAAACTAAAGTCACCTACGCAAAAGTATTGCCTTGCTTGGATCACTTTGCTTGTTTCCCTCTCACCCCTTGGTTGCCTTATTTTTCTACACATTTAAAGTGGAGAGTGTGAGCTTAAACAAGCTCAGTGAATGTTCAAAAATACTACTACACAATTTCAAAAGTTAAGCAAAATCATACTATAGGCACATTTGCACACTCATGAACCCCAAGTTAAAAACACACTTCCAAGTTACAAAGGCCTTTCAAATATGGTCTTATCCTCACATATAGTTGCACACTCATCACATGTACATCAATTAATCATACATTGGCACATTGAGACTATGAAACATACATGTATAAATATGCACATTGTATAAACGGATCTTCAAACACACCTCAGATAATAGAGCCTAACACATCCCATAAGTGTAGCATAAGTTAAACACTCTCCAAACACACTAACACATTCCATTGAATGGAGCTTAGCTCAATATTCCTTTATCTCTCCAACACATCCTATAAGCCTCTATGATCATATCACATATCAATAATGGCTGAGTATTTACAATCTTAGGGCATGCCAACCATATTCAATGGTTTCAAAAGATCATAATGCCAATATATCCACATTTACACATGTTTCATTATTGTTTCATGCACATTTTCATATCACATTTGTCACATACATTTCACTTTTTACATACACTAAACATGCCTAGCATAGGCATGCATTTTGCACTCTCAAGTGCTATACATTGCTCTCATAGAGCCACATTCACTTTAGATCATATACACATGCATAAAATTAGTAGATTACAAATCACAGTCATAGTTTACATCATATTTACTCATTGTTTTAACACACTCTCAACACATTACACATAACATAAGCACATTTTGCACAATTTTAAGTAATAGATTAGAAATTCTTTCTCAAAGGACTTAGGTTAAAATTTAAGATTCCTAACACTTTGATAAACATTTTGAATCATGCTTACCAGCAACGACTTTGAAACACTCATAGTTGAAACTTCCATGTGCTTAGCCGAAAGTTCAAATCACCTTTTCCTTGTCATTTACTTTGCTTGTAGAAGCCTCCAATGAATCCAAAGTTTCACATACATAATAAAAATGATATAAAAACATCACAAAAAGCAATAAACATCTCAAAAACACATCAAATACTCATATCAGAACTAGCTTTTCACAAATAAAAAAAAAAGAAGCTAGTTAAGTCAAAATTCAAGTTTCTTGATCCGGTTTCATTCCTAATGCTCAAGATTGCTTCTAAACATCTAATTATACATTTTAGTGCTGATCTCAACAAATTAGAACACCTAGGAACTCAAATTTTAGTTTTCTAAAAAAATCACCACTAATAGTCTTTGAAGTTGAAATTTCATTAAATCCATTAGAAATTCGTTAAGATATGATATTTTGAGTTTAAAAATATTTTGATCTAATAAAACTAAGTTAGAAAACACCTAGAAATAAAGGTTTAACAAAGGATTTCAGATTTCATCATTTTTTAGCTTAATTTCGATTTGAAGTCAATAAATCATAGAAATCCCATTTAATAGGATTAAAACTTGATTTGTAAAGCAATTTTGAAAATAAATCTAGCCTAAAATTAGTAACTCAGCTTGTTTAAGAAAGAAAAACGAGCTGAATTAAGGTTTCTTTGAAAATGCCTTGAAGAAAAGATGAATATATTGAAGAGTTTTGAGAGGTTTTTCTTTGAAGTTGATGGAAGATTCGGTATTTGGGAGGAAGGAATTTTAGATCTGTGGAGAGAATTTGAGAGAATTTGGGAGGATTTAAAAAAATTCAAATGAGAATGAGGATAGGAGGGAGTGATGGTTGGCTTTTAAAATTATAGGGGAAACAACCTAATATTCTTTTTTTAAAAATTTAGATTATTTGCCATTGAGCCACTCTCAATTTTATCCTTTTTACAAATTAATCTTTCCTCTTAATTTAAAATTCATTTCCTTAATTCTTTTTAATCTCGATTTACTTTTTTATATTGTTTTAATTTTTCTAGATACTATTTTAATAAAATTATGTTTTTTGGATACTTAATTCTGAGTTCCCATGTCTAATTTTAAATTCTCGATTTTTTCCGAGACTAACCTCCGGTCTCTAAACTGCAGATCCAATCCACTAATCCCAAAACTATCAACCTAATTTTGGGGTGTGACATTCCCCAATAAAGACTGAACTAGATTGAGACGTCATCTTATGGATTGAGTTTATTATTTGAAGAGTTTTTTCGAGGATCTTTCCTTGGTTGTTAAACTCTCTTTTAGAGAATTGCTTTGATACCAATTGTTAGCTCGATAATGGATCGAAAAATCAATTGAAATAGCCAAGAGGGGGTGAAATGGCCTTTTAAAACTTTGGTATCTTTTAAAAATTTGGTGGAAGCAATGAAATAATAAGAAACAATTGACACTGGTTCGATCCCAATTGTCTACTCCACTGCCTTAGCTTTTCACAACTATGATTTTCCTAATTTTACTAATTTGATCAACCTTTGAGGACAAGGTTTAACATTACAACTCCCTTACGATATCTATACAAATTTTAAGACTTAAATCCTCTCAAAAAGGAACAAATAAGCAAACAAAAAAATAACCCTTACAAGATCAAAGTGTTTGTCAATTAAGCATAATTATAAAGAAAAACACTTGAGCTGATAGAATAACAATGAAGCTCACCAGTGTATGTAGGAAAACTACAGGAAAATTGAGCACAAAGGTTGTTCGATTGATGCTTAAGCTTTAATAATCTCTCTTGTTGTTGTAGGACCTTTGGAAGCTAGTATTTATGCCTTTCAATTAATTTTCAACCGTTGTGGTTGTTGGGATATTGAATAGAGCCATTGGGAATGAAAATACCAGTGCATTAATTTCACTTGCAACAATAGGTATCGATATTTTTCTAAAAGTATCGATACTAATTACATTTAATGTCTAATTTAGTGATTGTTGGAACTAAAACTATCGAAACCAAAAGAAATTTATCAATACCAAATAAAAGGTATCAATACCGTATCGATACTTAATGCATCCTTTGGAAGTTAGAATGCCAATTTAGCAACGATATTAAAGAATGTATCGATAAAGGTGTACTTCTATCGATACTTAAATAAATTTATGATACCAAGCAAAACGTATCGATACTGGATCGATGCTTGGTAAACTGTTTGGAAAACTGAATGTCATTTTTGTATCGATACCAAAAAATGTATCGATAAATTTGTGAATCTATTGGTACTCATTTAAAATTTTCAATACTTGACAAAAAATATCGATACTTTTTGGGTTGGAGCAATTTTCACTTGTTTGAAAAATGTCTAAGACTTTGCTTTAACTAACTTGGATTTGAAAAAATTTCTAAGTTTAATATATTTTCTAGTAAGATATCATTTGAGACCAACTTTTTGCCAAGTATTGTTTTAAAATGATTTTTATTCAAAACATAATATTTGTTATATCAAAATTACTTTTCAAAGAAAGCTTAGTTTAACAAAAATTATAAAAAATTATAAAAAGTTATAAAACTTAATAATTTATTAAATAGTTATAAAAATTATAAAAATATTAAAGAGTATATAAAATTGTATTATTTTGAAGGTTTGGTGTCTTTTGTTTCAATATTAAGGACATAGGGGAACTTGAAGTGTGATGATAATTCGGCTTGTATGAGATGCTAAGTAAGGGGTTTGAATGACAATGAGTTTAGTATTTGATGTCTTAAAGTAAATTCAGAAATGTTATTGGAGTGCTAAAAGCACTTTTTTACAACAAAAGCATTGCCTAACACATAGCTTTTAAAGTCAAAAGCACTTCTTAAAAGCGTTTTTTTCACCCCAAATGCAAAAACTAGTATTTAGGTGATGCTTTTACATTTTGAAGTGAAATTGTCTGTTAGGATTGACCCGATTAAGCAACAAGTAAAAAAAATAGCAGAATAAATTAAGAAATTGAACACACAAATTTAACATGAAAAAACCCCTCCAAAGAGGATAAAAAAACACGGTCAAAGATAATTTTACTATAATGGCAAAAGACCGAAGAGTACAAAAGATGGAGATAAAACTAAACCCTGAAAACTCAAAAACAAAGAACCCTTAAAACATAAACAAAAAATTCTTTAAATGTGTTATAAATTCTAATATCTAATGGGTTTATTTTCTAAGGTTGTAAAAGAGCCTATTTATAGGCTAAATTCATAGGTCAAATAATAATAAAATAATCTAAACTAATCAGTGTTTGATTGAAACAAATAAACAGAGTTTAACTGAAAGATTATTTCTCAAATTTGACTGAAAATAGGAGTCATATTTAACAAATCTCTACCTCCTTCGACTTGTACACTACCAAATCAAAAATAACCCGAGTCTGATTCTCACAAACACAGTGCCCTAACTTTTCAAAACCTACTCTAAAAAAGAACCTCTCTTCAACGAAATGTTCATACCTTTTTCCCTCTTATGACTAAGCTGCCTTTGCTCCAAACGAGTTGCCTTCGACTCCATAACGGACGAGGGATGTTCGATTCACCGGTCATTGTAGAACCTTCCAGAATATAAAAAATTTCGGTTCTTTTACCTTTTAACAAAACGAGAGCTCCATGAGATACTTTAATATGGCTCAACTTGATGTTGATTCTTCATCCTTTCAAGTCTAAAAATACTCAATGAGATTAGATCCTTTCGTAAATCAGGTACATACTTGACATCTGAGAGTGTCATAATCGTCCCGTCGTGTATCCCAATTATAACAGTACCAATACCAATTACCTTACCAGATGAATCGTTTCCCATGCGCACAACTTCACCTTCAACCAAACTGTATGTGGAGAACTATTTTCTATTGGGACACATGTGGAAAGAACATCCCGAATCTAGGATCCACTCGGACATGAGCTTGGAGTTATCGCTCATTAACACTAACAAGAAGTCATCGTTGTTTTTATCGGCCAAATTAGCACCAACTACATCTTCCTCATTACTATCAACAGCTCTTTTATTTCGCAGTTTATAACAATCTGCTTTAACTACCTAACTTTTTTCAATAGCGACACTTTTTGTCTCGTTTCTTTGATGTTACCAAAATGGAAGCTTGCCTATCTGTCTTTCTATCCAAATGAAACTCATTGTCGAGTTTGTCTCTACTCAAAAAATGACCCTTCACATCTTCGAACGAGAGTTTGTCTCTGCCATAAATCAGGTCTCCCTGAAATACTTGTATGAAGGGGGTAAAGAGCACAATAATAGCATGACCTGATCTTCATCGTCAATATGAACCTCAACATTCTTTAAATCATTTAAAAGAGTAATGAATTGACTGATGTGATCTCTAAGAAGCTCACTTTCATTCATGCGAAACGTAAATCGACGTTGTTTCAAAACTAAACTGTTAGCCAAAGACTTAGTCGTATAAAGAGTTTCTAACCTTTTCCATAAGGCAAATGAGGTTTTCTCCATTAATACCTCCTGCAATACCGTATTCTCGAGGCACAACTGGATTGCAAACAAAGCCTTTTCATCAAGCTCTTCCCATTTTGTTTTATTTAGATTCTCAGGCTTTTTCCCAGTAACAACCTTTTTCAAGCCGGATTAAACTAGAATTGCCATCATCCGAACTTGCCACAGGTTGAAATTTGTCTCACTATTGAACTTCTCATTTCAAACCTTGTTGTTGCCATCTCTGAATGAGTTGATCTATGAAAATTGAACTAGTTCTGATACCACTTGTTAGGATTAACCCGATTAAGCAACAAGTAAAAAAATAGCGGAATACATTGAGAAATTGAACACACAAATTTAACGTGAAAAAACCCCTTCAAAGAGGATAAAAAGACAAGGGCAAAGATAATTTTACTATAATGGCAAAAGAATAAAGAGTACAAAAGATGGAGATAAAACTAAACCCTGAAAACCCGAAAACAAAGAACCCTCAAAGCATAAACACAAAACTCTCTAAATATGTTATGAGTTCTAATATCTAATGGGTGTATTTTCTAAGGTTGTAAAAGAGCCTATTTATAGGCTAAATGCATAGGTCAAATAATAATAAAATAATCTAAACTAATCAGGGTTTGATTGAAACAAATAAACAGAGTTTAACTGAAAGATTATTTCTCAAATTTGACTGAAAATAGGAGTCATATTTAACATTGTCAAAATACCATTATTTATTTGACTATTCGAAAGGTATTTGAAAATTTAGATTAAATTATATTTTATTTATCATTATATTAAAGTATTTAAATATCATTTATCGTTATGTTTAAAATTTTAAAATATTTTATGTATTATTAATTTTTAAAATAATTTATATTGTTACTTAAAAAGTATTTAAAATGTATATTTCATGTATAAATATATTAAATTATTTAAATATCATACACATTAATTTACTTTTTAGTTTTTAATGTTATGTCTAAAATGGAAATTTTAACTTTCCATCGCAACTTTTAACAGCAATGCTAAGCACTTGAAATTACAAACCATACTTTTCCACAACACTTTTTTTGTTGCACTTTGACCTACCATAAAATGTAGTAGTTAATTTGGTATATTTTCACTCTTAAAGAGCTTGTTTTTTAGAACTTTTATTATTAAATATTGCATTTTCGATATTTAGTAGTTAATATTAAATAGTTAATAAAATAAGTGTTTTCAACACATTTGTGAGTGTTTGTGACCTGTTAGGCCGACACTAGTCATAGGTAGTTCTAATTTGTGTAATTGAGTGTGTAGGATGATGAATTATAGACCCAATAGACGTAGGATCAAGGGACGAGTGATCCATAAACTTCTCGAGATGTGAAAGCACGACATGAGCTAAAGAAGCTTACAAATCTTTGTCATCTCACGCAATGCAAGTCCTATGGTGCGACATAGGGTCGACGCGGTGCCCAAGTATACCGGGGCTACTTTCGTCCGTACAATCAACTTTATATGAATACCTAGGACGTGCCAAAAACCTAATTCGAGCTTCCAGCACTCCTATAAATACAATCTTAGGGGTTTGATGTAACTAAGTCATCTTAGACGCATCCAAAAACCTTTGTAGTTTAGGAGTAGGATTAGATTAAGTTTTCTTAGGGGTTTGATGTAACTAAGTCATCTTCGACGCATCCAAAAACCCTTGTAGTTTAGGAGTAGGATTAGATTAAGTTTTCTTTTATTTTTCATAAACTATTTGTTCTTCTCTCTTGGAATCGATTTTGACCTAAGAGTTATTTTATAATATAGAAGTATTCAATTATTTCTCTTTCACAAGTGCCAAGATTTGATTATTCGAATTGAGAGATTCACTACTCCATTCTTCACTCGACATCAAATCAGGATTATTCCAATCTCTTCTCTCTTCCAATTTATTCATGTTATCTGCATGTTTAATTCAATTAAGACTGAGACTATGAAGATCATGAGTGGCTAAATCCTTAGGGGAGATTAACAAGTGGACGGGGACATAATTAACGGAGAATTTAGGGTTTTTTATAGGATTTGTTAGTTTAAATTATGCATTCCTAAACCCTAGGTTTGACAACCCTAAGAAGTAATCATAGATTAAACGAGGTTGTAGATAAGTTTTGCCGAGTAAATTGTAATTTATCCTGGTTGAGAAAGTGAGGGCAGGAGATAAACAAGTATCAACCAATTAATTAATCAGTTAGAGGCCAAGAGGTAATAATTGGTTAGTTAATAGCTAATCCACCCTAAAACCCTAATCTAAAGTTAATTATAACCCCTAAAGCGAGTTAATCTTCTTGATTGGTTTAATTGATTTAGTTGTTTGTTTATTTTATTGCTTATTTATTTTAGTTATTTAATTTCTCATATTCAACCCTTTTATGATTTATCGTCATATAAAATTTAATTACTACTGTTTAGACTTATTATTATAAAGAGACTTTTCATAGATTTAGTCCATCCTTCCTTGGGTACAATTCTCGGAATACTTTCCTATGTTTTATTGTAACACAAATATTATATTACAATTTGACCCATCTACTTGTGGATACTGCTGTTTTAATTTCATATATATTTGGTATAGTATTTTTCAATCAAATGTTCGCACGTATAGCGGCGATTACACTTTTCCTTTTTCTAAACCAAACTTTTTAAAAACATTTTTCAACTACCAAAGTATTTTTAAACTGACCCATATTCAGAACTGAAGAGAAGTTGATAAGTATAGAGTAAAGTATTATGTAGGGCAATGTGTGAAAGAAAGGAAAGCATTGTAATTTTTTTTTAAAATTATGAAAATGTTATGAATTTTTATAAAATTATAAAAAATATTATCAAAAATTATAAAAATTTAAAAGGTACTATTCTTTTTAATAATTCTTAATATTTTTTATATTTTGATAACTTCTATATGATTTTCTATAACATATTAATAATTTTTGCTAATTTTTAAAAATCAATAAAACCTTATAAAATTATTAAAAATCAATTTACTCATCATAAAAATAATTTAAAAGACAATAAACCCATCCTGTTAGCATCTTTCCACTCAAACATCACTTCAAGGGTTACATCATCATATTTTCCACCATAGCTTCATGGTATCATTTAACAACTCATTTAAGAATTTGGACAAAAAATTATGTTTCAAAAGTTTAATTGATCATTAGCTTTCGATTAACAACTAATTTGATTAATGTTTTCAATGAAAAACTTAATTAATTTTTAAATATTTTACAAGACATTTATTTTAGATAATAAACAAAGAGATGTGATGTTTATTTGTTTCTGAATGAAGGGAAACATCTTGTTTTCAGCTTTAATATAATTGAATTGATGCTTTAGTTATAATGGTAAAATTAATTTTGTATAATGTATAATGTTTAGATTTAAATCTAATTAGATTTAATTATTGATTTACTAATAAAGAGATATAAACATCCTTATAAATAGTTTAATTTGTATATGAGAGGATATTTTAATAATTTTATAATTAAATTAATATTTAATTAATTAGTGTGGTAAAATTAAATCAATAAAATACATAAAAATACCAACCTAATGGAACACTTAAAATAAATAAATAAATGAAGCTTCTGTGTGTTGTGTGTGGTTTCTAAAACAGCTATATAAATATTAATATGAGATGCACTGAATTCAATACCTAATTTAACAAATTACTTCCAACTAATTTGCGATGAGACATTAGGGGTTCAATCTTCCCAATCAAATTTTGGTTTTTTGTTTTTGAAATGCTTGGAATTTGTGTTTAATTGAAAATTTTGTATGTATTTAGAGAATAATTTTATAATTGAATGCAAAGTGATATATAGTTGGAAACATAATTGGAAGAACATACATGAGACATTTGTGTGAATAGACGAGTATGGAATGGCAAAAGATTGAGACAAATTTATATGCATGGCGTTTTTATTTTTTTAATAAAACAAAACCCTAAAATTGTTGGTAATGCAAAATTTGAAATATCTTTTTAAAATATTTTTTTGGTTGAGGAAAATATTCTGATTGTTGCAGAATATTTTCTATTGAGGAAAATCTTTTACTATTTTTGAAAATTGAGACTACTATTTTATCATTTTATCCTTTTTGAAAACAATATAAATAGTAGGCTATTTTACTCATATTTCACAACATAAAAAAAAAAATAAGAAAACTCAATTCTCTCTTTTCTCTCTCGTTCTCGCTCTTTAAAAATTCTGGTGTTTTACTAAATTACATTAGTCCGATATTCTATCTATGAGATTGGGTTTTAAATGGGACCGTCTATGACCCCTCCAATCTTTCCTGAGAATTGAACCTAGTGTGGTTTACCCGAGTTTCTTCCAGTTTATTTCCCGACTTTTATGAGAAGAGTAATCCTTTTGAGTTCCATCTTCCTCATTTAGGTGTACGAATTTGAAAGTACCGTGTTAACCTTGGGGGGCGACGTCCATTTCCAATCAGGATGAAATTGCTTATAAGACAGTAGTTCTTCCACGATACAGTGATTGCTTTATTTATTTACACTTAGTTTGGTTTCTTGTCAGTGCTAACGATTTTGTTTAAACATGAGAATCATTTTCATTTCCCACTGCTGGAATCAATGAAGGCTCCTACTCCCAATTTAGAAGCTGAGCTTGGTAACGCGAGCTTGTAACTTGAGTCGGGGCTTTACGGTGATGGAATGCAGGTTTGGCTTTATTGATTCAGATCTCAGATGGTTTAACTCTAGCTTGCTCATTCCAAGTTGAGAGTTGAGCCTATTGGACTTGATTGTAAACTTTGGATATCATGAAATCCTAAAGGGTCTTAGGGTTCGAATCTCAAAAGAGAGAAAAAAAATAGACAATGAATGGAAAATTGGATTTATAAATATGTTGGTGTGATATTGAGACAATCAATTTGAAGACACCTGAGTAGTGCAAGAGTGTGCCTAAGTAGCATTGGAGCGATTGCAAGCTCCATCTGTGTTGGCTAATGGGCCACTGCGGTCAAGATGGGTTTGGAATGCCTAGCGAGCTTGAGTTTAAGTGGGTTAGAAGACCCCTGAGTTTGAGTTGGTCGAAGGAACATGAGCATATCGCCTGGTACTTGTGTTTGGGATAACAATTGCAGTGCATTTATCCATGATGAGATTCTAATACATGAGATTTGTGGAGCTAGTCCAAGCATCACAAAATTTTTGACCAAAATAAACTAGAGGATTATCAAGTCCAAGAGCTTGAACAAGAGAACTAGTGGGGGGTTGTTTTGTTTATGCAACCTATGAGATTGTGCGGAGAAAGAAGCAGTGTGATAAAGTTTGCGTGAATGAGCATTAAAGTCCAAAATTGATATTGAGATCGACTTAGTTCGGTGGTGTTGCGTGTGTTGCGGTTGGCCAAGATGGCCAAACCCAGTGGGTGACCATGAAGGGACCAAGAGGGCCCATGTTGGGGATGACCAATGTGTCTAAAATTTCCATGTTGAGAACTTTAGTGTTGGGGCAACAAGAATGCGATTGGTGCCACATCCAGAGGGATGCATTTTTAAGTATCAAAGGCATGGTAATATTTAATCGACAAAGAGTCATACCATTAAGGGTTCCTCATGGTTGTAACCTAATGATTATATATTGTGGCATTGGATCCAAGTGTTTGGTGGAGGAATGGGTATAGACATGACTACACTAATGATTGAGATGAGACTAAGTTCAAGTCTATGTATGATACGCATTGAATTGATCATAACCTTAGGCCTTGAAGGCCCAAGATAGACTTGAGATTGAAATGTCAACTCAATGCAATAAGGTTACTAAAAGTGTGACTTCATGTCGATGAGGGCATCGACATAGTAAGTGGGGGAAAGTATCATGGTTCACAAGTTACTATACTATCAAGATTAAACTTTCCCCAAATGGTTTTGAGTGAAATTAAAGTATAATAACTTGGAAGTTGGAATTTGTCTGATACCTTATAGTCCTAGAGAAATATTGTGATGCAAACTGGATAATTGATAAAGTTAGCTCCGCAGGTGAGTATGTCTTTATTTTAAATGGAGCAACTATTTATTGGAAGTCTGCTAAACATATGTGTATTTCTCATTCCACGATAGAATCAAAGTTTATAACTCTTGACTAAGTCAGGCAAAAGGCCGAGTTGCTCAAGAATCTGCTTGTAGAGATTCCTTTATAAGGGAAATCTACACCTTCTGTGTTCTTATTATGTCATTCACAAGCTGCCATCTTTATTGATCAAAAACCAAGCTTACAATGGAAAGAAAAGGCACATACGAATAAGACATGAATATGTTGAGACACTTAATGAAGAACGAAATTGTAATACCCCTTAGCCGTACCTGAGACAGGGAAAAGTACGAGGCGTTACCAGATACATACTCAGACATTTCGAAAAATACGGGTTATAAAATTTCATTCTAATTTAAAACCAATCAAACAACATCATAGTGTCCCTATTATGGATCTACAAGGTCCAAAACATACATTAAAATCGATCTGGGACTAAACCAAGAACTATTGAAAACTTTAGTAAAATTCCTAGGGTTATGCCTCACACGCCCGTTTGGAGGCAAACACATGCCTGTGTGCGTGTCCCTCGCCCGTGTTGAATTATTTGAATTTATTTTTCATTTCGAACCTATAGGGGTTTTTACACAGCCAATCACACGCCCGTGTCCCTAGCCTGTGTCCCTCACACGGCCTAGACACGCCCATGTCGTCGTCCGTGTCCAAAAACTCGAACATTCTGTTTATGATGTCATCACTCATTTTGAGGTACACGGCCAAGGCACACATCCGTGTACTAGGCCGTGTCCTTCACACAGTTGAGACATACAGCTGTATCTCTGCCCGTATGTTTACTACCATGCAAATTGACCTAAAATTTTAGGTGCATGGAACACATGGCTAGGCAACACATGGAGGCTGACTGTGTGTCACACACGGTCTAGACCTATGCCCATGTGTCTACCCCTGTGGACCTTTTTAGGGCTATTTTCCAAGCCTTTGGTCACCCTGTATTATCCATACACACTTAAAGACTTCAATGGTATTTAACATGGCCTCATTATACTCTTAAACAACCTTGGCATGATTCATCGTATGTTAGCCTCATCTCATTAGCTTAGTACATGCTAAATTATCCTTTTTTTATGAGGGATTAACTTAGCACATTTTATATTTTACACTTAGGCCATATTATAACCATATACATTGTATGCTATGACCACTTTCAAATTATTAGGTCCCATTTCAAGCATCCATCCATGATAAACCTCGTCACCATATCTCATGAACCATTTAAACATAAACATGCATCATTAGTAGGTTTACAAACTACATCAATTTGAGCCACAACTCATGGCCATATACAAAAGAATAAGTATACCATAACCCTTACATTGGCTAGCTAAATGACACATATAACAAAATAACCAAAAGCCCTATACATGCCATTAAACAAAATAAAAGTATATATATACCAAAGCAGGACAAGACGATACTGTGTTGATTCTCCAACCATCTTCCAATCTTTCCGAGTCCATGAGCTCTATAAGACAGGGAAAAGAGGAGGGGGTAAGCATTTATATGCTTAGTAAGTCCAAATAACTAGAAAGTAAACTTACCTGTTAATTAGCATACAACCATATTTAGGCAACAATTCCAACAAGCATGAAATAGTTTCTCTATCACATGCACTCAATCATCATGCTAGTCTTATAAAAATACATCATGTCATTATTCTTAGATGAGCTCATCAATTCAATATTTCCATTCTTTATTTCTCATGTTAATCCCGTTGAATTTTTCAAAAATCTCGACGGATAGCCCAATAATCGTCAAGTCATTCAAGTGATCATTTCAAGAATGCACTCCTACGAACCTTACATCTTACAGCGGGATTACCAGTCCACGCTAAATCCCTTGTAGTAATAACTCATAGAGCAATGTCGAGATTACCAGTCCAAGCTAAATCTTTTTTTACGATAATTTGTCTCATAAGCTCGAATATGAATTGCTAGTCTCTTCTAAATTCAGTCCTCAATCGGATTACCCGTCTGGGCTAAATCCTTATTGCACCCATATTCTTCGGGAGGCTCGATCACTCAAGGAACACCCGTCCAGGATAGATCCTTTCTATTTTGAGATCATTGGATTACCCGTTTAGGCTAAATCCTTTTCTACAACACATGCAGGATCTCATGTCATGTAAGCCATAATTTATCCATCGGATTTCCCTTTCTATTTCAATCGGGACATTGATCATCCTTTTCAATTACACCACCACATTTCAAGGATTTTCATGCAATGAATATCTAAATTTTCATACATTCAATAACATACATATTTAAGTATATTAATTGTTTACTTCGGGTTATACGAACTTACCTGGTAGTCGTTTCGGATTCGTGTCTCGATTATTCTGAAACTTTTCGTTTTCCACAGTCGACCTCTGGAATTGGTTCCTCGGGGTCTATATCAGTAAGAATAAATTATTAATACCTTACATTGTTCATTTCCGGCTTAAGACTCATCCCCAAGAAAAATGACCAATTTGCCCCTAACCTTTCATACTTTTACAATTTAGTCCTAAGGCTCGTATAATGAAATGCATGAAATTTCTAAGTTACCCAAGCCTAGCCAAATGTTTTTCTTTCCTATAGCAGCCTACATTTTCTTCCATTTCACATTTCTACCCCACATTTTATACCTTTTTCAATTAGGTCCCCTTTTAGTGTTTTCATGAAAATTACCTAGCAAAAGATGTTTATATAACATCTTTCATAACCCTCCATAAATCATCAAAGAATAACCATCTCATACATGGGTCAAATTTCTAACTTGAACCCTAGCTTGAAATATGGGTAGAAATGGATAGAACATGTTACGAGGGTTTCAAAAATACGAAGAACATTAAAAATGGGGCTAAGGAACGCTTACTATTGAGCTTGAAATGTTGGAAAACCCTAACTATAGAGACTCCTTCAAATTCGGCAGCATGGAGAAGAAAATGAGTGAATTTTTGCTTGATTTTTTCATTTTTATTTCATTAATTAACTAAATGACCAAAATGCCCTCCCTTACTAACCTTTCAAAATTTTTCATGCATGCCCATTTTTGTCCAAAAACTTAGAAATTGGGCAAATTACTCTTTAAGATTCTCTAATAACATTCCAAAGCAATTTCATACAAATTGCTTCTAGAACCCAAGTTTTGCAACTTATTCAATTTGGTCATTAATTTCCAATTAGACACTTTACACAAAGAATTTCTTCATAAAACTTTAACAAATGTATATTTTCATATCCTAGACCTCATAATCATCATGAAATAATTATTTTAATGTCAGATTTATGGTCCCGAAACTACTATTCTGACTAGGCTCTATTTTGGGATGTTACAGAAATACCCTCCATGAAGTACGTAAAATCTTAGAGGAACCTAGTTGATCCACTAGCCAAAGGGTCGTGTAGGAAAATGGTTCTTGATTTGTCGAGGGAGATGGGTCTTAATCCCACTAGATGAGGAATTTATGGTGGATACCCAACTTAGTCTTCTAAGTTCAATGAGGTCAAACGAAACCATGGAAAAACTCATAGTGTACATATTTTCCTATCCCTATGGCATGCAATGTACATGTATAAGGATGAGCTCCTTGCTCTTAATGAGTTCATATCCCAGAGTTTGGGAGGTCCTAGTGAGACATACTTGATGAATTCACTGATGTGTGAGGTTGAATTTCATACTCTTAATGAATTCATATCCCAAAGTTTGGGTGGTTCTATTGAGACGAATTTGATGAATTCACTGAATAATAAAACTAAAAGGTTGAGCTTATTAAATGCATGTAATGATTTCATAGCCAGGGTCCGGGTGGTCTATACTGAGATAGACTTAATGAAATCACCTAAGTGTGAATGATTAGCCACCTTTTATGAAAGATGTTGGGCTATTTTTCTAGAGCACTTACCAGTATCCTGAGGTATATTGGTTAAATTGTTAATCTATCGTGGAACTCAATTGGACCCAAGATTAGTCGTGTGTCATGAGTTAACCTTTATCTTAACAAGTTCAAGATTCATTCACTTGTTAAATAGAAGAATCACTCATTTCACTACGTAATAGTTCAAATCCACAAGATACTAGTGCTTAAGAAACTAATTTCGCCATTGTTCTTCTCAAGTTTTACCTTTTCTCATGTTTACAAAATTTTCCAATTCTTTTGCATTAGTGGAGGAATGTTAGTAATGCAAAACTAGAAATATTTATTCAAAATATTTTCTGTTGTAGTATATTTTTCAGTTGAGGAAAATCCTTTGATTGTTGTAGAATATTTTTTTTGAGGAAAATCCTCTACTATTTTTGAAAACTAACATTGCTACTATTTTACCATTTTGCCCCTTTTGAAAACAATATAAATAACATGCTATTTTACTCATTTTTCACAACATAGAAAAAAAAAGAAAACTCAGTTCTCTCTTTTCTCTCCCATTCTTACTTTCTAAAAAATTTTGTGTTTTACTAAATTACGTTAGTACGCGGGACCGTCTGTGATTTCTCCAATCTTTTCTAAGAATTGAACCTAGTGTGATTTACCTAATTTTTTTTTGGTTTATTTCCCGACTTTTACGAGAAGAGCAATCCTTTTGAGTTCCATCTTCCTCATTTAAGTGTACAAATTTGGAAGCATTATGTTACCTTAAGGGCGATATCCATTTCTAATTATGCTAATCAGGGTGAAATCACTTTTAAGACAATAATTCTTCCATGATACAATGATTATTTTATTCATTTACACTTAATTTAATTTCCTATTTGTACTAACAGTTTTGTTTGCAATAATTTATTTCCAATAAAAATAATTGGAACTTCCCCTCCAAACCAAACTCCGCGGACTAATTGGGTGAACAAAGAACGCGTGCAACACTTTGTCTCCCTCTTAACTCACTCAAATGACTAAAGCTGTGTGTGTTCAATGGCCTGAAATTACTACATCCACAAATTTTAATTTATTAACACATTTAATACTTTTTGTTTACCACCGTATTATAGATTAAAGTTATTATATTTTGTTTTTATTCATATATTTAAAGATAAATTTAATACTATATTTTAAATTTATCTGTCACTAAAATCTATTTATTTTTATTCAATTTTCATTTAAAATAATTTGAAGACAGAATTTAATAATAAATTTTAATATTTTATTTTAACACTTAAAATAATAAATTAATATAGTATGAACAATTAATCTTAAAAAGTAAATTTAATATTTTATTTGTATTTTGAAGTCTATCTTTTATTTGACAAAATTTTAAGTTAAATCATAGTAAGTGATAAAATTTAATTAAACAATGAAAATTATTGGTAAAATTTAGTAAAATTTAAAGTTTAATGATAAAATTTTATTTGAGTGGTAAATTTAATTATATTTTAAAGTATACTGATTTTACAGAAAATTATATTTATAAATATAGAATTGGATTTACGAAAAATTTAATCATAATATTCACCGATAAATTCACGTTTTAAAATTATAAATATAGAATTGGATTTACGAAATATTTATTTCTTAATAAGTATTATATGATATGTTGATTGTCTGCATATAAGGGCATTATTTACAGCATTATTTGTTGTTGTGGTTTGATTGTATGAGTTGACTACAAGCAGATTTGCGGATCAAAGTAAAACTAAAAAGACAACACGGCAGCAGTAGGTCCATGGATCCTTCTTATTCCACTTGTCTTCAGCAAATTCAATGGATAAACATTATTCCCTTTTCATTTCCTCGTATGTTATGTGCTAACCTCACCATTTTCTACTTTTGGACATGTTTTCTCCAACCTCTTCACAAACAACCATGCATGTTTCTACTATAGCCTAGAGGGAAATTAACTAACAAGCTTCCTTTACAATGTTTTATGACAACAATTCAACTTTAATTACAATCTTTTAGTTTTAATCCATGTATTTTGCAGTACTTGTGCATTTAGTTTCTGTACTTTAATTTCACCATATTTATTCCATTTATTTTTCCAATTGGTTAATTTTAGTTCACTTGCTTTTCGAATTTTGAAATTTTAATTTTAATCCAAACAGTAGTAATTAATTTTATTTGGTTAAATTCTATTACCAGTTCTATATTATGCATGGGATTATAGATTTAATACATATTCTATAATTGGATCATTCTAAGCCCCTATACTTATCGAATCTAGAAATTTCAATCTTGACGAAAAAAATTATCATTAATCTATTAACTAAAATTTTAGTGAGTTATATGTAAAAATAACAAGTCTATATGGCCTTATACATATGTAATATGCTTCCTACATTGTATTTGAGAAATAACAAAACTTAAATGAATGAATTTAGTATGAATATTGGAATTTTAAATTTTACAAAATATAAAAATTAAAAATTATCAAATTAAAATACATGAATTAAATCCGCAACTTCTACAAATACTAATGATAAAATTTATCATTTTTTAATCCAATACCTATCATTTGTGCTCAAAATTTGTATGGATCTGCAAGCAACATTTTACAAGCTTTTTCTGGAATAATCATTCTCGAAGCTTGCAAGTCTCCTAGAATGAAGCGAAATTATTTCATAATATAAAATTAAAATGATTTAAACTTAAAATAATATCTCTATCTAAATGAAATCCAACACCAATTAGAAACCAACACAACCTGCTCTATATTCTATGGCCAGAGACTGACATGAAATGGAAAAAATATCTAAAGCTAGCACAACACATAACATGAAAAGAATAATATCAATATGATATAAATGTCTTAATTGTAAGTCTAGAGGAGAAGAAAGGTAGTGTCTTTAAAAGGGTCAATGGTATGAATAAATGAGACAAGACCTAATGGACTCCATGTTGACTGTCACCAACATTAGGGTCAGCCTTAACGAAAAGGTTTCGACAACAACAAACAAACCTTCTTCTACTGCAAAGACACGTGCTTCGTTCCTATTATCACACCCTTCCCCCGCTTTAATGTAGATATATGCAAGTAAAAGCTTATCTAGAAGAGGCAATTAGTTGAAATGGTAAATGAACTTTCTCTTCTTGCTCTTCCTTATAAGGAGAAATATAATAAATCTCATGTATATAGTGCAGTAGATAATGTTTCTCCGGAAAAAAAAAAAAACCAAACTAAAAATAACTTGTTGATGGGTGTATGGACTATATAACACTTGTGTTGGAAAAACATGTGGCATTTTGTGATCTAAAAATGGGGGGCATAGGACATGAAACTGATGAGAAAGATAATGGTGTTGGAACTATGAAAAGACAAGAGTCCCCAAAATGAAATTGTAGATAAGTGGAAGTGCTATGTTCATCCATATCTTTCTAGCTATGCATTGGAGGACTTTCAGCTCATATAAGTGGGTATAGTCTATACCAATGAAACTGGAGGACTTTATCAATCAAAATTCCAATGCTTCCCGACTTAGCAGCACCAAGTGTTTGAACTTTATTCAGCTTCAACACTTGGTTCTTGATGCAAAAGCCTAACTGTTTTACCCATTTACATCTTGTGACATTGAATTCTTACAAGCAGAATATCTGCCGACTTCATAACTGCACTACATCTTCAAACAAAATAACTATTCTAAAGTGCATGGTTACATTATATATTTTTATAATTGAATGTATACTGATAGACACTATATCTTCAATTTAAGGTGATAGGAACAAAGCCTTAATACATTATTTGATATTTGTAGTTAACAATTTTTTTAATATAGTATTTACGTTTATTTTTGTTTAATATAACAATTATATCTGATAAAAATTATATATTTTTATATCTTAAAATAATGGTGTAAACTTTTTAGTATTTAGTTCGGATTTTAGAAATGATTTGATAGCTAATAATATTAGCAATTAATTTTCATTAAATCAACTTGAAAAAAATCAGATTAAATAAAAATAAAAACAAATCCACAATTAATAATAATTTTATTCTATTAACAAAATTATGAAAAATCAAACTAATAATATTAACAATTAACTTTCACCAAATCGATATAAAACCTAAATTGAACACTAAAAAGTTAATACCATTATTTATGAATATCAAAAAGTATAACTTTTGTCAAATATAGATATTACATTGGATAAAAAAACATAAATATTAAATTAAAAAATATATAATTAAAATCAAATATAAACCCAAAAATGAAAAAAAATTAACGTTGTAATCCCTTATTAATAATAAATTTACAAATTAATATGTTATTGACATACGTCTAAACGTACGTACCGGAAGATAATAGGGTTTGGAAAAATCCTCCAAAGACACCCACATTATTGGGAGCATGTGATGTGATTGGTTGGAAATACAAATTTGATTAATTTTTTTTTTTGGGTGGGGGGAGAGAAAGGAAATGATGGCGGACATGTAAGAGTAATATTATTATAATGAAATTGAAGGGAAGGGCCACTTTGTTTGCAAGTGGATGTTATTTCCCAACGTTCGCAGTCAGGTGATGTATGGGCCGCATTTCTCTCATTTCTACCTTCAATTCTTAACCACTGTTTTTTAACCTTTTTTTTTTATTACTAATATCTCAATTCAGATTGAATTTGTTTTTGTTTATATCAAATTATATAATGAAAATTTAAATTAAAATATATTTTAAGTAAAGCTTTCAAAATCGAATCAGTAGTTGAATTAGTCAGGTCACTGGTTCATACAATTTGATTAAATAAATCATTAAAAATTCATTAAAAATAAATATAAAAAACGGTTCAATCGGTTTGCGGGTTAATCACTCTTATTAATTAAAAAAACATTTAAAAAAATAGACAATATAATTTTTTAAGATTGTTTGTGGAATAAAAAAAGTAAAATGCTAGTGTATCAAATACAAACCCATATAATTATTATTATTATTATTGTAAGTTCCAATACAATGTCGACTTTAGGTGATGCTTCTTCCATGGAACATTTATTTAGGTTAAATGTTTTTTCTAAGAGAAATTCATTAATTCATTCCATGAATGAAACCATACAATTCGTCGGGGGAGGGGGACATCAATAGAGCATTATGACACATTGACAATTGGCCAATTGGCTCTGTCACAATTGAAATACGACATATCTTGAGTGAATGCAAACACTAAATATGATTAGGAAATCAACCTCAAATAGTCCAAAGCAATGAGTAAAAATCGGCAAAATATCTGAGCATCCACCAAAATAGAGAGGACGACGACAAAACCATTCCTAAAATTACTTGCAAAAGCAAGACTACATTCATAAGCAAGACTAAAAAACATGCTACAAGAGCTAACAAAATTTTCTAAAAGTGAAAACTCATTAAACAATGAAAAATAAACAAAAAAAAACATATAAAACTTAAGAGAACACGAGTTAAAACTAACTCTTGAAATCATTTATCATTTTTAAATATTCTCAAAACATAAATATAGTAAGAAACAGATGAAGAGCAACCCACTTTTCAAGAGAAAGTGCTAGAGGCTGGTAGAGTTTTAGCAATGACAGACACCATCATCTGTTCATTACAATTTGTAAAGACAAGAAAGATACATACAAAATAGATTTGCAAATTGAAAAAAAAGAAGACACATGAAATGAATAAGAAGAAGAAAGAAAGAGCATATTGGTAGGAGGAAGAAAAAAGTGGATGGTAAAATCGACTACTTAATAAAAATCATTAAAAAATCTTTAATCAAGTTTCTCATAGCTGCCTTGCAACATGTCAAACCCAATCCCTTAAAAGGACCCAAGTATCACATGTCACTACTTAGAAATCATCCAACTTTAAAACTGTTTCTGGTGAAAACTTTGTATAATTTGTAGTGTTTGAGTTAAACCTTTAATAAAATATTTAAGTAAAGGATAAGCCAACTGGCGTATAAACTTCAACAAGATAATTTCACTAAAGTATTGTTTAACAAATAAAAAGATGTCTCATAGCAGCAGATATCCTCTGGCATAGTCCTTTAGAAAGTCTTCCTTCAATAGTACGCTTCAGAAGGAAAAGGGTAAAGGGGCAAGTTCAAAAGAACTTAGTGAGTTCCATAGAGATCTTAAGCAGAATACTAAAAGCACAATCCAATCTTTCAAAAGAATTACTCAACACGAAAGAGTATGCCTAATGACGTATACAAAACTCAGACAGACTCAGTACGCCAATGGCATGTCACATGGGTGAATACTATATGCCAAGACAACATAACTCAGACATTCCATTTTCATGCTAGCCACATACTTAAAGTTCAGAGTCAGATTCATATAAGATGTTTTCGTTTCATTCATATACATTCTCTCCTTATAGCTCCTTATTTAGAATCATTCAGTAACATGTTTAATTGTGTTATACCAATTCAGTTTGTAATATATATTTTCCCTAACAGATATCCTCTAGCATAGTCCTTTAGAAAGCCTGAGAAGGAAGAGGGTAACAAGGTAAGTGCAAAAGAATTAAGTGAGTTCCATAGAGATCTTAAGTAGAATACTAAAAGCCAAATCTAATCTTTCAAAAGAATCACTCAACATGACAGAGTACGCCCAATGAAGTATACAAAACTTATACAGACTTAGTACGCCAATGGCATGTTATATGGGGGAATACTATACGCCAATACAACATAACTCAGACATTCCATTTTCATGCCAACCACATACCTAGAGTTCATAGTCAAATTCATATAAGATGTTTTTGTTTAATTCATATACATTCTCTCCTTATATCTCTTAATTTAGAATCACTCAGTAGCATGTTTAATTGTGTTATGTCAATTCGATTTGTAATATATATTTACCCTACTAGAGGCTACACAACATATTTCCTTTAACTCTATTTTCGTATATTAGTTCATATCATATCATTCTTTTCAGAAACAGATGGTTGTGGCTTAACATGAAAATGACCCATACTTCTTATCCCAAACATACAGAGCTCAGACTAATGACTTTGGACAGAAAATCATTATTCACACTCACATACACTGATCATCCGTTACATAGTAAGAATACTTATCTTACAATATTATAAAGTAAAGATAATCACAACACATGGATGTAAGAAGGAACTTATCATAAAAATAATAGAATCTAAATAACAGGTCATTTACCTTTGACAATCGGACCTTTTGTAGCGTATTGAGCTAAGGATAAGGTTACTTAAACATATCAGATTACTACTTCATTGAATCTAAACATGCGTGTACAAAACATTAACACTTAACTCAGAACTAGGAAGTTTCTTCCTTACACACCAGTTTGACACTTATCATGCAGAATCAAAAATAAGTAAATAGCCTTAAAAATAACCTAAGGTTCATCAGTAATTACCAGAGAGCTATGGCAAATGTATAAGTTGGCTAACTACAACAAACCCAAATTCAGACTGGTTTCTTGGACTTTGGTTTTCAAAAAATGTAAAAAAGATCAATGAGGAAGATGAAAACAAAGAAAACATAAAAATTTTCAGTGAAGGCACTGCTATCCTTATATACTTAAGCACAAATACAAGGTTTAGTGGAAAAATCAGATAATTTCACTAACTCTCTTGATTCTCGTGATTAAGTGCATTTATAAAAAATTAAGTCTTTTCATCTACAGTAGCTTAGTTTAATTCTAACTAAGCTTTAATTTAACTAACTAAACTTTATTATTTAATAATAAACAAATCTATTCAACAGTAAACCAAGCGAGTTCACCAAAGTATCTGGGTGGCGTACACTTAATGGAAGATTCTGCTAAACCACAGATCTTCGCCAAGCTAAGAGTTTGCCAAATGACACATACAAATAATTCTATGCTTAACCATAACAAACAATTTATTTAATCATTTTTACATTTAATTCGCCAAAACACTCTAAACAATAATCAGATACTGAGACTTCGCTGGGCAAGCTATTACAACTCTCCCCCACTAGAAAATTTCGTCCTCAAAATTCATACCTAGAAATAATTGAGGATATTTCCCTTTCATTTGACTTTCTTTTTCCCATGTAGCTTCTTCTATATAATGATCTCTCCATAAAACTTTCACTAAGGGAATTCTCTTATTTCTTAGCTTTTTTACCTCTCTTGCTAATATATGAATACACTCTTCTTCATAAGACAAGTTGAGTTCAACCTCTAACTCTTCAACCTGCACAACATGTTCTAGATTGGAGCTATATCTCCTCAGTATAGATACATGAAACACATTATGAATCTTTGACAACTCAAGAGGCAAAGCCATTCTGTAAGCTATAAGTCCTACTTTCTCTAGAACTTCATAAGGCCCTACAAATCTCGGACTCAATTTTCTTTTCTGACCAAACCTAATGATCTTCTTCCAATGAGAGACTTTCAAAAATACCTTATCACCAACTTCAAAAAAAATTTCTTTTCTCTTCAGATTTGCATATGCTTTCTGTCAATCTTGAGAAACTTTTAAATTAATACAAATAAAATATATTTTTATTCAGTTTCATGCACCAACTCAGGACCCATTAACTTTGTTTCACTAGGCTCTATCCAATACGTAGGTGTTCTACACCTTCTTCCATATAAAGCTTTAAAGGGAGACATTTTCAAACTAGCATGAAAACATTTATTGTAAGAAATTTCAACCAAAGGAACATACCTTTCCTAGTTTATTCCAAAATCAGTTACATAGCTTCTTAACATATCCTCCAAGACTAGAATAATTTTTTTAGACTGACCATCAGTTTGAGGATGAAATGCAGTACTGAATTTCAGTTTAGTTTCAAAAATCTCTACAACTGATTTCAGTATCTCGAAGTGAACCTTGAACCTTTATTTGAAACTATGAAATATGGAATTCCATGCAAGCATACTATCTCAGCAATATAAAGCTCACCTAACTTCTCTAGAGAATAAATAGTATTCACAGGTAGAAAATAAGCTGATTTAGTAAGCCTATCTATTATCACCCATACAGAATTTTTCCTTAAAGGACTGAGGGGTAAACCAGATGCAAAATCTATGGTAATCCTATCTCACTTATATTTTGGTAATTCCAAATGATACAACTTACCCGGTGGAACTTGATGTTCTGCTAACTCTTTGACAAGTCAAACAGGTTGGGATATACTCTACAATATCTCTCTTCATACCAGTTCACCAATTTGAACTCTTTAGATCTCTATGCATTTTGATACTCCTAGGATGGAATGAAAAAGGTCATTGATGAGCTTCTCTTAGCAACTTTTTCCTTAATTCATTCCCAGCTGGTACAAATATTCTTCCAATGAATATCAACTCACCATCTTTACTAAGACTAAATTGTTTTGCCAGATATCATTCGTTGCTTGAACGATTCACACTAACATCTTTCATTTGCTCTTTTAATATATGTGAAAGAAAAGTTGGCTTCACAATTAATTTTGCCAATAAGGATCCATTATTAGACATACTTATTTTCATTCGGAGAGATAATAATGTTGCCACAATTTTTTACTCAAAGCATCTACTATCACATTATCCTTCTCTGAATGATATTCAATAATCAGATCATAATCTTTCAGCAATTCTAAACATCTTCTTTCACTCAAATTCAGATCCTTTTGAGTTATCAAATACTTCAAACTTTTATTATCAAAAAATACATGACATTTCTCTATATAAATAAGGCCTCCATATCTTTAATGCTAAAACCACTGTTGCTAATTTCAAATCATGAGTTGGATAGTTTTTCTCATGAGGTTTAAGCTGACAAAATGCATAAGCTATAACCTTACCCTTATACATAAGTACATATCCCAACCATTCATAGATGCGTTAGCAAAAACTATATACTTAACACCAAAATTGTTTTCAATTTCTCAAAACTCTACTAATATTCATCATTCCATACAATTTTTTTTCTTCTTCAATAATCGAGAAAGTGGTGATGCTAATATCGAAAATCCTTTCACAAATCTCCTATAATACCCTACTAATCCCAGAAAACTACGATCTTCAGATACATTTTTAGGTGAATTCCACTCAAGTACTACTGTTACTTTAGCGGGATTTACTTTAATACCATTAGCAGAAATAACATGTCTTAGAAAATGTACTTCTTTCAGCCAAAACTCACATTTACTGAACTTAGCATACAACTGATTATCACGCAGAGTTCTCAGCACAATTCTCAAATGTTCCTTATGATCATCCTCATTCTTAGAATAAACTAATATGACATCAATATAGACAACTACAAACTAATCCAAATATGGCTGGAATACATTGTTCATTAAATCCATAAATATTGCAGACACATTAGTCAAACCAAAGGGCATTACTAAAAATTCATAGTAACCATACCTTGATTGAAAGATTGTCTTAGGCACATCATCACCCTTAATCTTTACTTGATAGTATCCAAACCTCAAATTAATTTTGGAGTAAACTGTAGCTCCACATAACTGACCAAAAAAATCTTTAATCCTAGGCAGATGGTAATTATTCTTTATGGTTACCTTGTTCAGTTGACGATAATTTATACATAGGCACATTGTTCCATCTTTCTTTTTCACAAACAGAATTGGTGTACCCCACGGTCATACACTTGGTCTTATAAAACCCTTATCTAATATATCTTTCAGCTGCTTCTTTAGTTCTTTAAGTTCTAACGGGGCTATTCTATAGGGAGTACAGGAAATATGGTATTATTCCAAGTTTTAACTCAATTGAAAGCTCTACTTCTCTCTCAAGTGGCACTCCAATAAGCTCCATTGGAAACACATCTGGAAATTCTCTTACTATAGAGACTTAATTAGTTTCCTTTCTTGACTAAGATGGATCCATGATATAAGCCAAATAAGCATCTACACCCTTAACAATCATCTTTCAGACGGGCATAGTAGAAATTATTATGTTCACCAAACCAATCTGTATACCATGCATCACTACTCTTTATCCTCAGTAGTTATCAAACGTACAACTCTAGCATGACAATCAATCATAGCATTATGTCTTGTCAACCAATTTAACCCTAAAATAACATCAAATTCATGAAAACTCAGTAATAATAAATTTTCCAAAAATGTATACTCACTAAATACCAATGGACAATTCTTTATCAACTTATTCACCACAATACTTTAACCCAAATGATTAGTTACTAACATATTGATTTCAGAATATACTACTTCAAGACTTAAAACCTCTACAACCTTTGTGCAAATATATAAATGGGTAGACCTTGGATCTATCAACGCATAAATACTAATTCTGAGAAAAGAAAATTTACCCGTTATCACCTCAGGCAGATCAACATCCTTTTTTGCTTTCATCACATAAGCTGGAGCTGAAACTCTAGAATTTGGCTTACTAATATTTTTCCTCGATGCTTCTTACACTGAACCAGACTTTGCTGTCATTCTTGATCTAGTCTTTTGCTGAAACTTTTGGGGTCCTCGGATAGAATTTTCTGTGCTCGCTTCAGTTTTAGATGGACAACCCTTAACTAAGGGATCTTTGGATCCACATCTATAACATGCTCCTAAACACTTTCAGTATTCTCTACCATGATTTTTACCACAATAATCGCAAACACTACTCCCCATTCTAGAACCACTAGAGCTTGCTATCGAAGTAGCTGGTCTACTAAATCCTACATGATTTAAACTTGTAAACTGTGAATCCCTTCTTGAAGCTAGGTAGATATGATCTCTAAGCCTTTTAAAACTTGTTGGAGGTGGAGCGCTTGACCTTCTCCTCTCATCTTTTCCCTATCAAAATTCTTACTTTTGTCTCTAATGATCATTTCCATTTTATAAGCCTTAGATGTCTTTACTGCAAGAGTTTTACGTTCAGAAGATGCCACTAATGCACGAATTTTATCCTTTAGTTCCCACTTAAATTTATCACACATTTCTTTCCCTATCTGAAACATGTTCTTTGCATAACAACTAAGTCTAAAGAATTCTCATTCATATTCCATAAAAGACATCCTACCTTGTCTCAAATGCAGAAATTCCTTCCTCATTTATTTAACATACATCTAGTTTACATATCTTTCCTGAACTTTTTCAGAAATAAGTCATAACCAATCATTTCTTAAGGAGCTACACTAGCCAAGGTTTCTTACCATTGATAAGCTTCCCTTTCTAACAGTGATATAGCACACAAAAAACTATCCTCAAGAGTACATTTTAATTCTTTTATCACTCTACATAAATGAGATAAAAATTGTTCAGCCACAGTGAGATCATTAGCTTTATCCCTAAGAAACTCTTTGGCACCCATTTTTTAATCTCTCTTATAGGATCAATTTTCGATAAAGTAACAAGGAGTACATATGGAGTAGGTTATGCTAGGCGAACCACTTTAGGCCGTGATTCCTGAGGTTGTTGTGGCTGTGGTTCTTGAGTGTACATGAGCTAATCAAATAGTTGTAAACATCGTGAACAACACACTCGTAAATGCATGTCTTGTATTACCTATATTATTGTAAGGAGCTTGTTCTTGTGCAGGCATATGACTCTCTGTTTCTTCCTCAATAGCTTCTCTAGATCTGTCAGACATTTTTTTATATCAATACAAAAGAAGATTTAACTTAGTTCATACATTAAGGACTAAGCAAATATGTACTATGTACAATGGGCTGTGACATAGCCTTTAGGTTTTCGAGATTCGACTAAACCTTAACTCTGATACCAAACTTGTAGTATGCCAAATTCGATCCCTTAGAAAGACCCAAGTATGACATGTCACTACTTAAAAATCATCTATCTTTAAAACTATTTCTGATGAAAACTTCGTATGATTTATAATGTTTGAGTTAAACCTTTAATAAAATATTTAACTAAAGTATAAATCAACAAGCATATAAACTTCAATAAGATAATTTCATTAAAGCATTGTTTAACAATCATGAGTTTCAATTACAATTTCATCTAAAAAAAATCACCCTCCATATGTCATACATAGTACAAATAAACAGATGTCTCACAGTAGTAGAAATCCTCTAGCGTAGTCCTTTAGAAAGTCTTCCTTCAATAGTATGCCTGAGAAGGAAAATGTTAACATAGTAAGTTCAAAAGAACTTAGTAAGTTCCATAGAGATCTTAAAAAGAATACTAAAAGCACAATCCAATCTTTCAAAGGAATCACTCAACATCATAGAATACTCCCAATGACATATACAAAACCCAGACAGACTTAGTATGCTAATGGCGTGTCACATGGGCGAATACTATATGCCAACACAACATAACTTAGATATTCTATTTTCATGCCAACCACATACCTAGAGTTCAGAGTTAGATTCATATCAGATGTTTCTATTTCATTCATATACATTTTCTCCTTATAGCTACCAATTCAGAATCATTCAGTAGCATGTTTAATTATGTTATGTTAATTCGGTTTGCAATATATATCTACCTTATTAGAGGCTACATAACATATTTCCTGTAACTCAATTTCCGTAAACCAGTTCATATTATATGATTCTTTTCAGAAGTAGATGAGAGTAGCTTAACATGAAAATGTCCCATACTTTTTATCCTAGACATACAAAGCTCAGACTAATGACTCTAGACATGCAACCATTATTCACACTCACATACACTGATTATCCTTTATAAAGTAAGAATACTTACCTTACAATATTATAAAGTAACGATAATCACAACACATGGATGTAAAAAGAAACTCACCAGAAAAAATAATAAAGTTTAAATAACAGGTCTTTTGCCTTTGTCACTCAGACCTTTTGTAGCGTCTTGAGCTAAGAATAAGGTTATTTAAACATATTATATTACTACTTCATCAAATCGAAACATACATACACGAAACATTAACAATTAATCTAGAACCATGAAGTTTCTTCCTTACACACCAGTCTGACACTTATACATGCAGAATTGATAGCACATAAATAACCTTAAAAATAACCTAGCGTTCATCAGTAATTACCAAAATGCTATGACAAACGTATAAGTTGGCTGACTACAGTAAACCTAACTTCAGACATGTTTTTTGTGTAACATTTCTGGAACGAAGAAAATGTGCAAGTGTACACAATTGCAACAAGTAATAAAGTGACAAGTAAATGTACCCACAGGGATTGTGAAAAGAATTATTTATGAATGCAATTTTAAAAACACTTTGGTGAAGAAAAATATTTTGATTTGAGGAGGTGATTAAAAACTAGGATTTTAACTAAGTAAAATAAATATAAATAAAATAAAAGTTCCAATGCACGATTTCAAAAGATGATTTTAATCAAGATGACATAATTGTGTTAGATTAATTACATTTCTTAACTTAGAATTATTAAACTCATGTTTATGTTATTACGAATAAATTCACGACAATTCGGTAATTTGCTAACTCATGAACATACTTACCAAAATCCATTTATCTCTTGACTATATCTCTATGTCAATTCAACCGATTAAACAAATTTTAATAAGCAAATGTATTAATGCACATACATACTTATGAAATCAAAATAATCTCTTGTACATATCCCTATGCCAATTCAAACAATTAATTCAATCTCATAAGCACATAAAAGATCATGTGAGGTAACAATGTATTTCTACCTTGAAACATTTTAATCACAATAATCTTGCAAGTTATGCAAGGCTAATGTATCGTTAGATACGTTGCTAATTTAACCCTCAGTTACCTTAGATGATTAAACATGCATTGATTAAGTATCGTTTCAATTAATTACAGTTTCAATCTGTTTAAATAATTAATTCATTAGTTACCTTACAATCATGATGCAAGAATAACTTAGTCATGGTTTTACTTAATCAAACATCTTACCGAGGCCTATAACAATTAACAACATAAACACAATTTTAATAAATTAAGTAGATGAAATGCAATCAACCTAACACGAATTAAATTTAAGCCATATTAATTAAATTAAACATATCAACATCACAAATTTCATAGACATGTTCATCATAACAAAACAAAATTAAAAGGATAGGGAACAAGAATCAAATCCGGTGTTTTCTTCGTGGCTTGATTAGTTTGCTCCACTCTTCCTTCTCTGGTTGTTCTTGTCGGACGAAGGCTTCTATGAACACTTGGATGCCGCTCCAAATGGTGGTTGATTGACTCTTTTTCAAGAGGTGAAACCGGCAAGGGAATAGGGGAAGAAAATAAAGAACAATGGAAGAGAATGAAGAGAGAAAAATGAGAGAAAAGTAAAGAGATGAGAAAGGTTGAGATATGTTTGAAGTGAGCAGCCAAGGGGAGTATTTATAGGTTGAGAAGGCTACTAAAAATATCCAAAATCAGCAGCCAAAGACTCCCCCAATGGCTGGCCACACATGTGGCATGTTTGAAGATTTCAAACATGCTATTTTAAGGTAGGGGCAAATCTAGAAAGGCACACATAGCGGAGGGGTTTGAATGTAATTTGAAAGAGTCTTCAAGGGCCACTATGCAAGCTAAATAATCAACCAAGCAAGCTGATTGGTTCAACATGTGGGATAGTTTTGGGCTGCCCAGTGCTCGGTTGGATCGGTTTTCTCGGTTCAACTCAACTGGGCCCCTTTTCATAATTAATTAACAATAATTTATTTAACTCAAATTAAATTGGATTAAAATTAAAATTAATTATATTATGAATTAATACACATAATTTGGATCATCTTAGGCTGAAAAAATGAATTCGCCTTGATGCTTCAAAATTACTTCTCGATTTTGTGCTTTTAGTAGTATCTGCCGAGCCGTTTTTTGCCCTTTTGCAAATCAATCAAAATTAACAAAATTAATAAAAATTTGATAGAAAATTAATTAAAATCTGGGTGCAATTTAATTATTTTATAAATATTATTTATTTTTCGACACGAATTTTACTAAAACTGCATGAAATTGAGTTAAAAAGGGCATGAAAAAGTGTGTACATTTTCGTGTTTTCAACTTCAAACCTAGCCTAAATGTTATGGTCAAATTTCGAAGGTGACAATAATACGTTTGAAATACTTACTTTCCAAAATGTGACTCGTTATGAAGCCGAAAATCAAAGTTTTATTGCCACAAAAACCAAAACCAAAATAAAATTCAAAAATTAAATCGAAGCCAAAAGTCTTGAAGAGTTCAATTATTAACAAATCAAACCATTATGCGAAAAAAACCAATCCGGGTTCTTGCATGTCGTCCAGCCCTAAACTTGTTAGTTACCTAAGAGGAAAATAATCAAAGGGTGAGCTTACGAGCTCAGTGTGTAACACATCCCAAGCAATAAATCAGATGCACATAAATAAATAGATAAATTTCCAGATACAAATTCAAACATATTCTCATATACATAATCAAATGTATTTTCATAATCATATACGGATGCATATTCAGTTTCAAATACAAATGAAGATGCATATTCAAATGTGGATGTGGATGTAGACACAAATTTAGATGCAGATGTAGTCACAGATCCTACCCCCATCTGCTACACACCAACCCCATCTAGCCAATTACACCAATTAGGACTACAAGAGTCCATACATCCAATCACACCAAGTCGTGGTGGTATGCCACTCATAAAGGTGTAATTGAGCTACTAGACAGATATTGCGATTTAACCACCAAAATTGTAGTAATAATACCAAAATACACTTCCTCCATCACATATCAAACCTATCCTAATGCACATGCATAAATAAGCAGTAATCATGCTTTTGAAGTTATCAGAACACAAATCGTAGATGTAACACCCCAAACTCGACCTAGAAGTTAAGAAAAAATCTGAAGGAGTTACAACAACACATCAAAAACCAAATTCAATAAGTATCCAGAAACATTCAAAGATTACTCAACTATTAGCGGAATATCTTTTCAGAGTCTTATTTTGAAAATCGAAATCCATTTTGTCGACTTGAGTGATTTTGTAGTTTCAAGTTAAAAATTATCAACTACTAACAAAATTAACAAAAACCAAAACAAGCTTAGAAATAAATTACAACCCACAAGATCAAACATTTCTACATTATTACAAAACAATCCGAGCTCTCACACGCTGTCTGGTCCTAAGTTAGAGACTTCCTTGAACACATAAAGATAAAACCAAAAGGTGAGTTATAAAGCCCACTGTATAACCAACATCAATTATAGTTAACAAAACATAGTATATAAATAAGAATAAACACATTGAACTTAATAGTAAGTGTAATATAACAAAACAACACAACCCAACCAGAACAGGACAGAGCAGAACATAACAGAACATAGTAGAGCAGAGCATAACAAAACAGAGCAGAGCAGAATAGAATAGATCAAAACATAACATAACATAGCAAAATAGAATAGAGAAGAATAGAACAGAGCAAAGTAGAACATAATAGAGTAGAACATAACAAAACAGAACAGAGCAGTGCAGAATGGAACATAATAGAACAAAGCAAAAGCATAACAGAACAGAATAGAGCAAAACATAACAAAACAGAACAATACATAATAGAACAGAGCAGAGCAAAACTAAACAAAGCTACATAGAGGATGTGTGTTATGCAGATGCGGTATTTTTCAAATAGATCAGAATACAGATTTATTAGAAAATATCCTACCCAAATCCGCTACATATTAAAATAGAGTTCCCCCAGAATTTTGCAGTTACAACTGTCAGATTGGCTACATGTGGTTGATGATCATTTTATGGTTCACTAAACTAGACTATGATCACGAAAAAGGCAAGCGCACCTATCGAATGGTAGTATAGCTATGGTGAGTCCACAATATCGTATCCACAAGAACTAAAAGTACTAGTATTAACTATCTTTCTATTATTTGTTTTAATCTAAAATTAACTAAACTAATTAACAAATGAACACGACAGAGAGTGAAGGAAATAATCGAATAAACCAATGATAAGGACAATACCCAAAGAAGAATCCATCTAGACTTCACTTATTATTCTGACTCTGAATTAAACGATTTATTCACTTGTCCTGATCCGTAGAAATCCCTAAATTATATTAATATCTCTTTCGAGACTAAGAATAACTAACTCTAGGTTGATTAATTGAAATCTCTTTCTAATTAAAACCCCTATCGTCACATTAACTCGATCTATGGATTCCCCTATTAGATTTGACTCTAATCCGACAGATTTATGTCTTCCTATCTATAGGATTGCATGCAACTCCGCTTAATTATACTAAATCTACTTTAAACAAGGACTTTTGCTCCACTGAATAAGCACATCAAACTTGTATTAATATCCTAAAAATATTAAGGTAAGAATTAAGAACACATAATTAAGAACAAGAACAAGTATTTATCGTGTAACTCAGATAATTAAATAATAACATCCATCGTAGTTTTCATCCTCCTTAGGTATTTAGGGAGTTTTATTCATAATTTAATAGGAAAACATCTCAAAAATAGGAAAACAACAAAACATAAAGAAACCCAAAAAATTCAAGATTAATTTGAAGGGAGATCTTCAGTCTTGAAGGAGATCTTGCTTCCGAGCTGAATCTGTTGGCATTCTTTGAATAATTCCTTTGTTCTACTCTCCGTCTCCCCTTAGGTATTCTTCTAGTGTGTTTATATAGACTTTAGACTGCTCAGAAACCCTAAAAATTGGCTTTTTCCGTGTGTTTGGGAAACAGGGAGCGATATTGACACGAGCTTCCACATAGACATATGGCTAGCCCGCGTGGATCACATGGGCATGTGCTCAGCCCATGTGGAAATGGTCTTGGCCGTGTGGATCCTTAAATCATCCCATTTTGTCCGTTTTAGGCCTGTTTTCTGCTCCTTTTGTTCCCTATACTCTCCTAAGTATAAAACATGAAATTAAAGGATCAAGAGCATCAAATTCACTAAATTAGATAATAAATCATCCAAAAACATGCTAAGCATGGGATTAAAACATGTTATATTTATGGTTTATCAGGGGTCAAGCAACTATAGTGCAACCAAGCTACTAGGATAAAAACATGGATAAACCACCAGATAATGCAGACTATCAAACTGCTAGAAACTTTCTTCAACCACATCATTCAAAGTTTCATGCAATGTGTCATGGCATTCATATATAGAAGCATGTAGCCACGCTATCATACGGTAACAAAGTTAGTAGGCATGGGAGTCCATTCGTTATAAAATAGATTTATCAAAACTTAACAAATAATATCAGATTTTCCATGAAGTCACATACATGGTTATAAATTAAAATCAGTACCAATTAATTCAACATATTCAAATATCACATGTTCTTAAGCAACAAAGTAACGTAAAGGTACACCAACAAACTTAACAGAATACAAATCGTACCTGGATAATTCCCATGCACTAGACAAGGGCACATTATGTTCTGACAGACCCTATTTACTTAGGTTCAACATAGCAGACATATGTACAGACCACAAGTTATTCATCATCAGATCATCATTTATCAAATTATATTGCCTAATTTCGATCGCACGGACTCTACAGTAGGCTTACGTTCATTTTGAACGACGCTTGTGGCCTGAGGGAAAAATTTTCAAATATTGGTCCAAACGCCTATGTGGTTTCACACGGCCTAGAAAGCTGGCTCGTGTACTTTCCT
The DNA here is from genome assembly GCF_007990345.1 of Gossypium hirsutum. Classification (NCBI taxonomy): domain Eukaryota; kingdom Viridiplantae; phylum Streptophyta; class Magnoliopsida; order Malvales; family Malvaceae; genus Gossypium; species Gossypium hirsutum. The sequence continues at coordinate 32,961,242 of NC_053424.1, forward strand.
GTGAAGTCTTAATTCACAAATAGTGAGCTACATGGCCTGGACACACGTCTGTGTCATTGGCCCGTGTGAATCTTGCTCAACATATAAATACACACAGTTTGGACACATACCTATGTGCCTAGTCCGTGTGCCTATAAATTTTTGTGAACAGTGAGTTACATTGTGACACCCCAAAATTTACCCTAGTCGGGAAGTGGTTTCGGGACCGCTAAACCGCGTCATAAAAATAATTAGCTGTCATATTTGATGCTTATTATATGTATATATGCATGTGTGAAAATTCCATGTTTGAATTTTTTTTAATTGAAGGTGAATTTTAGTAAATAGGACCTATGTGAGAAAATCTGTTAATGTGATTGGTTAAATTACAAGGACCTATTAAAGCATGTGGTGAGAATAATGGCTTTGCATGTCAAATACCCCTTCTTTTATACATAGTGGCCGGCCATGATGGAGCATATATTAGAATAGGTGGTAAGTTTCCATGAAGTGGTCATTATTTTATGTAAAGGAAAGGAAATAATAAAAAGAAATACTAAGGATAATAAAAGAAGTAACAAAAAAAAAAGGGTCATTACCTTGTTCTTCTTAGCCGTACAAGAAGAAGCAAAAGGAGGGGGGGAGCAAAGGCATTCGGCCTTTTGAATGAAGAGGAGGTTAGTAAATTTTGTTAATTTTTCTTTTGAAATAATAGTTGTTTGGGTTAATCATCACGTTTTTCTTACCTAGCCATACTAAAATTTTGAATTTAGAGTGTTGGATGGAGCTTTCGGTTATGGTATGTGTGAGAAGAACTTGATTTTTTCTTACCTTTAAGTTTTGATGGATAAAGAAACAAAAGGTTGTTGATGAAAGAAATTAATGTGTTAAGAGATTATATGAAACTTATTCATGTTTATATATGTCATATGCATTGAAAATGGTTGATGATTTTGGAGGTGATTAGCTTGAATCGGCCATGGTATATCCATAAACACGATCTATGCTTGTTATGTTACTCATGGTTAAAACGATTCGGCTATGACTCTTGTAAAAAAAAAAGTAAAAATAGACATGTGAATTTAAAAGATGGTATGAACAAATGTGGAGTTTTGCTAGTTTAAGAGTATTCGGCCAAGTGTTCATGTGGTGGAAATTAAGTGTTAAATGGAATGAAAATGATGTTATATGGGGGTATGTATATTCGGCCATATGAGTGAATACATAGATGATGTTAAATTTGATTATGTATAATGGGCCATATAGAGTACACATGGTGATATTAACCTTAATTCTTTATAATTGATCAAGTGGATGATGTTGGTTTATATGGTCGAATTTGAATTATGAATATGTACCTTGAAATAGAATGTTGCCGTATGCTTCTTTTGATATGAAACTATTAATGTTACGGGATATAAATAACTAGCAAGGTAATTAAACTAGTTGATTTATTTATTTAAGCTCAAGAACCTAAAGGAGAGGCGTCCAACAAGGGGAAATCGAAGGTCATCGAGTAGCCGACTCGGAATTATTTTACCCAACATAAAGTAAGTCATTAAGCATATACTTGGTATTAATTCAAATGGTCATAACATCTATGTAATGATGCCGAATGGAATGAATAAATATATATATATATATATACATGTATGTATGTGATGATGAAATTGTTGAATGAAAAGAAAAGAGGTGAGATGTGTTGAGTTGTTGATCTCGGCACTAAATGTGCGGGTATAACCATTTATGACCATGAGATTGGCGCTAAGTGTGCGGGTTTAAATTGTACAGCACTAAGTGTGCGAGTTGGACTATGTAGCACTAAGTGTGCGAATTGACTATGTTGCACTAAGTGTGCGAATTGACTATGTAGCACTAAGTGTGCGAGTTTGATTATGTAGCACTAAGTGTGCGAGTTGACTATATAGCACTGAGTGTGCGGACTTAATATACATCCTTGAATCATTATGGACACTATGTGTGCGGCACTATTGAGTCGATCATGGGCAGCGGATCGGGTAAGTGTCTTGAGTTCATGGCTAATAGGTGCTATGTCTATACTTGGTGTTGAGCTTGGTAAGTTTGAACCTATGTGACAAATATACTTGAAGTCACGTACATAAAATTTATCGTAGAATGGGTGAAAGGCCGTTTAGTTGTATGTTTGTAACGAAAATAAAATGATTTATGAAAATGCCTCGAATATCCTATTGATGAGTATGTGGATTGTGAATGCATAAATTGGTATGAAATTGAACCGATAGGTTGGAGGAACTATGGTATGGTTCGGAATGGATGGAGTAATTAGCCTCGTTCCATTTTGTTTTCTCTTGTGATAATGTTATTGATGGATGGTAGTGCATAGCTTATGACTTACTGAGTTATAAACTCACTCAGTGTTTCCTTGTCACCTATTCTAGGTTTCTTGGACACATCTCTTTTTGCGTGGTCGGGCCGTCATCGAAGTCATCACACCGGATAGCAAGTTTTGGTACTTCCTTCTTAGTCGGCTTAGGAGAACATTTCGGCATGTATAGGCTATTATGTTGTGTTTGAACTTGGGTATGTAAACTTTTAGCCATGCGAAAATGGCATAAATGTTCAGTTGGGTTTGGATTCATACGTTAGGTCGCAAATCTTGATAATTCGACCTTTTTATGCCATACGTCATGGTTGATTATTTTGGTGTTAAAATTCATGATATGGCAATAGTGTAGTAGGGGAAAGTTTGACAATGATTAGCCTTTGGCATGGTTAGTCATGATCATAATTTGTGATATGCATGATGAAGTATTAGTTAGATCAAGGAGTAAACACGAAGTGGGCATAGTTGCTTTCGTAACAGATGCTGGCAGCAGCAGTGACATCAGATTGAAAAATCACTAAAAATAGTAGGAATGGAATTGATTGATGAATAAATTATGTAATCGAAGCTCGATGAGTCTATTTTCATATAGAAGTAACGAAAGGATCATATGGACAGTATGTTAAGAGATAATCAGGTTCTCGTGGGACAGGGCCAGAACGGTTTCTAGATTCCCTGCTCCGACTTTGGAAATTCATTATAAATTAACCAGAGATAATTAGGAGTCATGCTATATATGTATAGATTCCTCTCTGAGTCTAGTTTCTAAAGAAACAAACGGCATCAGCATTGAAGTTCTGTACAGGGAGATATCCAGGTCGTAACGCGCAAAGGTCAGTGTAGTCGACCCCAGTAACTTGGGAGAATTTGACTAATAAACTGTACTAATTGGCCCAACCAAAAATTCTAGAAAAAAAACATGTAGATGGGAATATGAATCTAGTTTCAGGGAAAAATCACGAAACTGATTTTCGAGTTGTGAAACTCAAGATATGATTTTTAAAGCGACAAGTACGCAGATTAGGCAGTGTCTGGAAAATATCTTTATAAGGGGTTATAGTCTGTTAACACCTCGTGTTCGACCCCGGTGTCGGTCTCGGGTTCGGGGTGTTACATACATGACCTACCACACGGTCATATGGCTTACACGACCTACCACACGACCTGGCACACAGCCGTATAGCTTCAACAGTCTCATTTTTTGACGACTAAAATTCAATACCCACCTTATAGGATTCGATGTAGAAGCTACTAGGGTGAATTCTTGTCTCTATAACGACATTACAACAACAAATCAGACAATGTATTCACACTCAAAATACTAAGATTAGCTTTTGAAACTGAAGTTACGTTGAAGAACTTCCGACACAAACTTTAAATCAAACTTACCGGTAACAAATTAAGCCAGAAAGGAGAAGTCCAACCTCGTACAGAATCAATTTGGTATAACATAGCAAAAAAGGAAGGTAGTTTGAAGAGAATAATCAAAACGAAGAAATAAAGAAAGAGCGGAGGAATGGTAGCAACAGAAATGAAAAGTAAAAAGAAATAAAAAACAAATGTTGTTCCCCTAGGAGGTTTCTGGAAAGTTTAATTAACCACCCGAAACTAACTACCACACAAAGAAATTAAAAAATAAAACATTCCCTATTGCTTTCATAAGGAACCGAACACAAGATCAAAGAGTACACAGAAGCTTTCTTGTCATCATTGACTAAATTTAACTTATAACCCACATGTCCAAAGATAGGGGTTTAATTGAAGTAGCAAAATTTCAAGAGATAGGATTCGAACCCAAAACCTCACATACATAACTAGCACATTTAACCATTTAACCAAACCAATTTACTTATAAAAAATTTCCAAAGTCTAAACTCAAATCGAGGGATGACCACTCTTGGTTTCGAAACTCCTAACCTGTTTTTAGGATGTTACAGTACATATATTTTTCACATATCCTACCTGTATCCCATACAGATACAAATAACAAAATGTCTAATTTCAAGTCTTATTTAGGCTAAACAGACCCCACGGAAGGTCTAATTACAAATTTCAAAGTCAAATGGGCCTAGGTGAAAATTTTTAAAAAATGAACCCACACACCCATATGTCCCACACGACCCAACTAGCCCAGCTCGTGTGGCCTACATGGCCTAACACAAGCTCGTGTGACCCACACGACCTAACACACACATTTTTTACCCACACGGCCTTATGACATTGATAGAATGCGTTTCGACTTTAGGTCGTTTGTTATTTTTCGAGTTTTCAATTACACACCTTACTAATTTTTGAAGCAAACACCATGACAAGAATTCCAAAACCTAAAATCCGTATTCAAAATGCTCAAATTAGTAATAAAACCCCAAAAACTAACCTATTAAAATAGCCATAACGACCACTCGGTAAACCTTAACATCACCAAAAATCACTAGCCAAACTATCGACTACTTACCCAACTCGAAACAACTTCCAACAGAAACTAATTCGTTGGAGCAATGTTAGTCTTGAGATCCTCACCTAAAATAAAAGATTTCACAACCAATAAAACCTCAACACAAGAAATAACAAAAACATCTATCAAAACCTTTCATAAAGACTCAGTATAAAGCACTTATGCATGGTCGAACGAAAATTTAAAAAAGCGATAATACGCAAAATAGAAGAGCAAAAAGAAGCAAAGGTAGAGCCAAAAAGAAAAGTGTAAGAAATAAGAATATGGAAACTGTAACAAGAAGAAAAGAAAAGGAAGAACAAAATAATGGGAAAAGGGGATTAGAGGGAACGACAAAAGTGGGCAAATTTCTTTAGAAAAAATATGGATAAAAACTTAGAAATAAAAAATAAAAACTTAAAGTAAAACCTACCCAATTCCCCACAACCACCCACTAAATTAGGTATAGATCCCTAACCAATCTCCTATAGAAAACCAATCCTTTCCAAATAATAGCAAAAATAACTTTGACACGCTCACAAAAAAATTCAAACACAAGACCAAAAGGTAAGATGAAACCTTACCATTAAACCAGCAGGCTAATTCTGTCATTAGTTGAGCAAAAATAATTTAATTAAACAGATGTTCAAAGATCAGGGTTGAGACAAAAATAGCAAAAATTCAATGAAAAGGATTCAAACCCAGAACCTCACACACACAAGCACAACACTTAACCACTACAATGGATCGACTCATTTGACAAAATTCCTACAACCTGAATTCAAAAAGAAAACGTGGTCACTCATGGTTTCAATGACCCAATTTCTTCTAACTCGATTTTTGAGATGTGACATTTTGAACTTTGTTTTTTAGAAAATGCAGGGAAGATCAATGAGGAAGATGAACACAAAGAAAACGTAACATTTTTTGGTGAAGGCATTGCTATCCTTATATACTTAAGTACGGAGACAATGTTTAGTGGAAAAATTAAATAATTCCACTAACACTCTTGATTCTTGTGATTAAGTGCGCTTATCAAACATTGAGTTTTTTCATCTACAGTAGTTTAGTTCCATTCTAACTAAGTCTCAATTTAACTAACTAAATTTCCTTATTTAATAATAAACAAATCCATTCAACAGTAAACCAAACGATTTCGCCAAAGCATCTGGGTGGTGTACACTTAACGGAAGAGTCCACCAAACCATAGATCTTTACCAAGCTAAGAGTTCAACAAATGACGCATACAAAGAATTCTATAATTAACCAAAACAAACAATTTACTTAGTTATCTCTACACTTAGTTCAACAAAACACTCTAAACAATAATCAGATACCGAGACTTTGTCGGGCGGGCTGTTACATGCCTAACCAACTACATCATCAAAAGTAGATCGAACTTATCAATAGAACCAATTGAGCTAAAAATTAATTATTCAATTGATTCGACTTGTGAGATATAATCAGAAATAGAGCAAACCATTATAAATTAGTACAAATAAATAAATAAAAAGATATTTGAATCGATTCAATATATTTTATTTTTAATTTTATTTATTATTATTGAACAAACAATTTAAGTGATTAAATAAAAATAAATAATTAACTTATTCAACCATCAATTCAATTATTACAATATTTAACAATAGAATTTGAGGTGGAAAACAAAATCAAGATGGTGAATTCACATGCATATATATATATAAGTGGGGCGGGGAGTATGAGATTATAAATAGCCTAATTCCCTCAAAAGTCTATAAACAAAACCCGCCAACCTTGAAGCAGTGGTAAAGGAATAAGGGGGATGTTGTCAAGCAAGGCTAGTTGCAATAGTCATGGAGAAGACTCATCATATTTCCTGGGGTGGCAACTTTATGACAATAATCCTTTTCATGGAGTTGTTAATCCCACTGGGATTATTCAGATGGAGCTTGCTGAGAATCAGGTATTCCATTTTTTTACCATTACTTTTCTTAATTAATTACTATCATTCAAAACTTATGGGTGAAAAAAAAACACCATATATGTTTTCCCTTTTTCCTATTTTTTTTCTCAAAAGATAATGCCATTGTAAATTTAGTTTTTGGGTTTATATATTTTATATTAATTGAACTTTTATTTTATCTATATTTATATTATTTTATAAAGTTTTTAATTATTTTATAAAGTTGTTAATTCAATTGGTATCATAAATTAATTCAACATCAATTTAATTTTAAAAAATTAAAAAAAATTATATAATTTTTAAATTAAATAGCTATACCACAAATTTAAAGAAAATCTCAAAAAAAAAAAAGTTGAAAGATTCAGGACCTTTTGGGCGCAGGTTGAATTCTTTGATGTTTATATTTTTAATCTAATATTTTCTCTTTTACCACAACGTATGTGCCACGTAATCTAGTTACTTTTAGTCACAATTGATGAAGAATTTTTTAGATGTCAATTTTGACATAAACCCAAAATGTGATGAAATAATTTAAATTCGAAGTCACTCCAGCAAGTAATTTGAACTCGAGTCATAAACTTAAATGGTAAAGCTTGAAATGGCTTGATTAGTAACTTTAAATGATACGATCTTAAAATAATTCAAATTAAAAATAATTTGAACTTAAAATAAAGTGATTAAAAACCAACCTAGTTAATTTGTCTTAATAAAACTAAATATTTATTTAGACTTTGTTTATTATTGAGGTTAAAAGTATTTTTCCAATCCAAACTTTGATTTCAAACAAATTTTTTATTAAAAAATAACTTTTTAAACAAAATATTGTTTTTAAACGGGATTTTAAAGTTACCTTCTAATCTTCCCTTTAAATATTCATGTGATAAAAGATTGTTTCAAACCATGATTCCACGTTATCTTTATATTTTTTTAATGAGAGAATAACAAGTCAAATTTTTTGCTCCTACTTTTCAGTATTAAAATCTGATTTGTCATTCTCCAATTAAAAAAAATAAAAATAACAAAAATGACGTGGAATCATAATTTCATACAATACTTTCACCATATTTTACAACATCACTTATAAAATTATTTATCCAACACTTTTCAATTTCAATACTAAACCTCCCCTTCATCTATCCAGGTATATAAGCTAAATAATATTATTTAATTAAAAGTAAACCGAATTCTAAGTCCATGATTTTTATTGGAAAAATGGCTATCCATGCTAAATCAATAGCTATAATGCGTATTTGTCTCAGCTATCTTTCGACCTGGTAGAATCATGGCTATGGAAAAACCTGGACGCCATGGGATTGAAGAAGGATGGAGAATCTGTATTCAGGGAAGCTCTCTTCCAGGACTATCACGGTTTACCTGCTTTCAAAAAAGTACTCCTCCCCCCCCCCCCCGCCCCCCTCTTTATATATATATATATAGTAAATCAAATAACCTCATTTGTGCAGGAACTGGTGGAGTACATGGCGAAAATCAGAGGGAACAAGGTTACATTTGATCCCAACAACCTGGTGCTTGCCGCTGGTGCAACTTCAGCTAATGAGACTTTGATCTTTTGCCTTGTTGATCCTGGTCAAGCTATCCTTCTTCCCACACCATACTACCCTGGGTATGTTTTAAACTCCCTACTCTTATTGTATTGTACAATCTCCATGGATCATAACCATGTTTAGTTGCAGGTTCAATAGGGATCTTAAATGGAGGACTGGGGTAGAAATTGTTCCAGTACATTGTTGGAGCTCAAATGGGTTCAGAATCACAATGTCTGCACTTGAAGATGCTTACCAGAGCGCTCAAACACTTAACCTCAAAGTAAAAGGGGTTTTAATAACCAATCCATCGAATCGACTCGGCACAACAATGACTAGGGAGGAGCGTAGCCATCTCATTACATTTGCCATTGCCAAAAACATTCATATCATAAGCGACGAAGTTTTTGCTGGAACAGTCTTTGACTCTCCAGGTTTCATAAGCATTATGGAAGCCGCAATGGATCGAAGCCTTGAAAATGAAAATCCGGGTTTATGGAACCGCATTCACATTGTTTACAGCCTTTCTAAGGATCTAGGCTTACCAGAATTTCGTGTCGGAATGATTTATTCAAACAATGAAACAGTGGTGAGTGCAGCTACTAGGATGTCGAGTTTCGGCCTGGTTTCATCGCAAACGCAGTACCTACTCTCCAACATGTTAGCAAACAAGAAATTCACCAGCAAATACATGAAGGAGAACCAAAAGAGGCTTAAAAGGAAAAAAGAAATGCTGGTTTCAGGTCTTAGAACATCAGGAATGGAATGCTTAAAAAGCAATGCAGGCTTGTTTTGTTGGGTGGACATGAGACATCTCTTATCTTCCAACACATTCGAAGCTGAAACAAAGCTGTGGAAGACGATTCTATGCGAAGTTGGGTTGAATATGACGGCGGGTGAGTCTTGCCATTGCAGTGAACCAGGGTGGCTCAGAGTCTGCTTTGCTAATATGTCCCAAGCTACGCTTCAAATTGCGATGAGACGACTTCGTGATTTTGCTGAACGTTAAAGCTGTGGTGGTAGGATCGGTAATAAGATCAGTAGTCAGCAGCAAAACATGTCGAGTTTAAGAAGGAAATTGCTCAGCAATTGGGTTCACAAATTATCTTCATCTGAATGTGATGAACAACATCGTTAGGTTATTCTAGCTTTATTTGTATTTATTGTAATATATATTTTGATGTATGTTGGTACATTACAGAATAATTAAGTGAAATTACATTTATAAGAGTGGTATTTATCTCTTTTTCCAATTATAAGAAATTTTAATTCTTTACTCGTGTTTGCTCTGAAAGTATAATTATATATTAATTTCTTATGTTATGTTTGTTAATATAAATTATAATTACACAATTTTTTTAATGTAATTTTTATTCATCAATAATAATATCAATCATTTTGATACATAATTTTAAGTTTATTATAAACTTTATAATTTTTTAAAATTAAATTAATAAATAAATAAATAAGAGGGTTTTATTAATTCATTTTGTCAATCTAATTGATATCTAATTAATATGGATTTTATTAAATTAGTATCGTGTATCAAAATAAAATATAAGACAATTCTTGTGCTCATCTATTTGTTTTCATATACCGGCATGATACATAATATAGGGAATTAACTGTAAAAGCTTAATTCAAAAGCAAAAAAAAAATAATAATAATAATAACTTGGTTCAAAGCATCTCATATTATCGCTATCTATAATGGAAAAGAGCAATTTTCCATTTATATAATGGATCGTATAGTAAGACATAAATTAAAAGAATCCACACCTACTATAAATTCTTGTGACACACAAAAAATGATAATAAATTTTGTCGCTAATAGTATAATAAATAAAATAGAAATTAATTAATGAATTTATTAGTGAGATGTAAACCTTGTGATAAAAGATAAAGAAACAAAGGAGGAATTCATATCCAACTTAAACGAAGTATATATTTTAAGGCAACATATATGTATGTCTGCTCGCATTGCATGAAGAATAATTGATCAAATTCGTCGACGTTCCTACGAAGAAACATTTATGATACTAGAACTCATGTCCTATCGAGCATGTTATCTTATTTTAAAATTGGTTTATTCTAGGGTAGCAAATGCTCGTCATAATAGGGGTTTCAATGAAACTTTAAATTCTAAAAAATATTAATTATTATAAAAAAAAGTATTAGAAATACTTAGAAAAATAATTCTCTAAATAAGTAACAAATTTTAAAATTAAATCATCATATGACATATGTTAATTCATGAAAGTATTCAAGAATACAAGTAATTATATAATTAACAAGAAAAATAGGAGCTATGAGATAAAAAAAATCTTAAACTTTTGTTTAAAAAAATTAAGCTCCTCTACAAAAAAAAAATGCACTCAATTAAGTCCTTTATAACAATTTGGTTTTTAATGGTGTTGAAAATTATTAATATTTAATATTTAATATTTACGAGACTAGTATAAAAATATATTAAAATTTGGTCTAGTAATTTTGATTAATTGAAAATTAATTGAAATACAAGTGTAATGATCCTAAAGTCAGTGGTATTGAAAAATGCAATTTCAGGACCTCATTTTCATAAACCAAACTCGTAAATATTTCTATTAAATATTTACAAATATTCACAGAGTTATATTATAGATGAATTAAATTTTAGTTAGGTAATTTTATCGAATTAGTAATTAATCAATGTATAAGGACTAAATTGTAATAGTAATAAAAGTAAAATTGCTAAAGAAATTTTCATTAGAACTTGAACTAAGGACTAAAATGGTAATAACGCCACTTAAATATTGGGGACTAGGAAATTATGGTATGGTATAAAATTTGTATGTTATAAAAATTATAATTTAGTTAATTATAAAATAAAACATATATGTTAAAACTAAGTTAGTGAAAAGAAAGAGAAAAAAATAATTCATTTCTTTCTTCATTCATGCCAAAATAAGTAGGAGAAGAAGAGAAGTCACGGCATTGAGGGTTTTAAATTTCAACAATAAATTGGTTAGTGCAATTTAGTCTCTTTCGTTTTTTCGTAATTTTTATGTTTTTGAAATCTTAGAATTTGTTTTAGCTGACTCGTGTGTTAATTTTCAAAATTTTTAAAGTTTTAGAAAGATGAAATTGATGGATTCTTGAAGTTTTAGGTATTAAATTGATAGATTTTAAGCTTAGAAGTGAAAAAAGACTAAATTGTGAAGTTAATTTATAGTTTTGCTCAATAGGGACTAAAATGCATAAATTGTGAAATTTGAAAAAAATGAGAAATAGGAGGTCCAAATTGGAATATAGTGAAATCGGGTTGAAAATTGGAGTTTCTAAATTGAAAGTTATGTTAGTCCTAGTTTTAAGGACTAAATTGAATAAAATGAAAATTTTTAGGAGCATTTGGATAATGAAATTAAACTAATGCATGCACATAATAGTATGATATAAGATGTTTGAAATTGATAAATTGGAGGAAATAATTGTATAGATAAAAAAATTGGACCAAATTAGAAATAATCAGGGAAAAGACAAAATTGTTGAATAGTCCTTAAAGTTTCAACTTTTTTGTTATTTTAACCAAGTAAGTTTATATGGTAGGGTTATATATAATCGTGACATATTCTTGATTTATGAAATTGTTTTTGTGTGGTTGTAATTTGAATTGTTTACAATTTGGTTCAAAAAGGTGTGATGTGGACTAAATTGTAAAGAATTCATAAATTGATTGATAAATTGAATATGATGGATTGAAAATTGATATATTTAATTAATTTATATATGATTATGATTTATCTAATAGGATTGATATGAATTTGATTGATTATCAAGATAGATGATTAAATTGAATAATTTGTAAGATATGTATGGCCTTGAAATTGAATGTGATTTGAATAGAATTTGATATTATATCATTACTGGAATATTATTTGTAACTAGAAATGACACAAGATCGTCAAAAGGAAAAGGGAAGGCTAGAAACGATGGGTGACGCAAGCTTTCGGTTTGTATTTCTATGACCCGGAACTAATTTTAGTTAATGCATATTTATTATATGTTGCATTATATAGCATTAAGGTAAGCTATTAATATATTTTGAGTGAAAATTCTAAGAATGGATGTAACAGCCCGGTTTAGACTCTAGTCAGAATAGTGGCTTCGAGGCCACAAATTCGAGGTCGTAAAATTATTTTTAATATTATTTTTGGTGTTTACAGCATGTGACTTAATATGTGTGAAAATTTTGTATGCTAAATTTATCGTTGAAGTGGTTAATTTTAGAAAAGGACTAAATCACATAAAATACAAAGTTGATATTCTAATTGTTTAAATGGTTAATTGCTATGATTCATTAATGGTGAAGTCCTTATGTTGTGAATAAACCATGGATAATGGAAATTTACAAGAATAGCCATTCATTAAATGATTTATGATGTTTTAAACAAAGGTTAAAATGGTAATAATAGAATTAATGTATAATTAAGTAAAAAAATCAAATATGGTTTCATTATCATCTTTTAATGGCTGAATGAAGCAAAGAAGAAAGTAAAATAGGGCTTTGAAATTTCGGCACTTCTCTAGCTTGATTGAGGAATGTTTTGAGCTTGGTTTTTGATGATTTTTATGTTTTTGTGATCGTTGCTTCGTGTTCTAACTAACCCATGTTTCAATTTTTGAAAGTTTTGATGATTTTGAAAGTTTCCATTGATGAATTCATGTGTTTTATGATGTTTGATGATAAATTATGAAAGCTTGGTGCTTGATATACGTGTTTTGTAAAGTGATTTTAAGTAAAAATACATATTAGGGATTAAATTGAGAAAAGTGTAAATTGAAAGGTTAAATTGTGAAATAAATGAAAGTTTTGGGCTGCTAGGGACCTATAGAGAATTCGGCTAAGCATGGGTTTAATTGAATTTTGAGTAATTTGTGTTTTTATGAAATAGGGACTAAATTGTATAAATATGGAATTTTAAGGGCTAACTGCAAAAATGCCCAAATATGTGTTTATGGATTAAATTGAATGAATAGGTGATTAAATGGGTTAATTTGAATACATATAGATCAAGAAAGAAAAAACACGAATTTAGATTGGAGAAAATTGAAGGTTATCGAGTAATTGATCCAATTCGTCAATTCCGAGTACGAGGTAAGTTCGTACGTGATAAATGAAGTTACAATTATGTTTTTAATGCTTTAATAATGCATAAATTGTATATATGTGACTACGATTGTGTATGACAATAAATCGACTATGTTTGGCACTTAGTGTGCATTTCAAAATCGCTTGGACTATAACTAGCACTTAATGTGCGAATTGGAATAGCTTCGGCTATATGAGGCAGTAAGTGTGCAATACCAAGATAGCTTTGGTTTAATGTAATGGCACTAAGTGTGCGATATCGTTATAGTTTCAGCTAATCATTTATGCACTAAGTGTGCAAGTTCTTTGAGCATTGAAAGATTTCTGAATGATTTAACGTATTGAACAAAGAGGTGAGAATGAAATAAATAAATATGGGAAAGTACAATTACGTATGATACCTATGTGGTAGTTGATACTATGTGTATGAAGCTTGATGAATTTGTATATATATGATAAAGAGTCATGGATTAGAATTGAATGATAATAGGAGAACTACTAAGTGTTTATTAATTGATGATTTGTATATTATGAACTATTGAGTATATTTCGTATGAACTTACTAAGCTATGAAGTTACTGTGTGTTATTTGTCTTTGTTTTATAGAGTATCAAAGCTAGCTCGGACATCGGGGATCATCGGGAACCATCATCACACTATCGATCATCTTGTTGGTACTTTTGAAGCTTTTTATATATGGCATATGGCATGTATAGGCTAGTGCTATCTTGTTATGTTTTGAGTTATAATATTAGCCATGAGATTTTGGCTTGTAAATATGTTATGTATAACTATCTAAGTTGGCTTGAATTTTGTGTTTGATAAGTGTTATATGTGATGTATATAATGCTTTATGAATTGGTTTAGCTTGAGATGATGATATGATGAGTTTTGTGATATGAAATAGGGGATGATTAAATGCATTTAGAAGTCAAACAAGTTTAATGATTTTGATATATATTGGTTATGAAATTGAGAAGTTGAAATATTGTGTAAAGATGACATAATATGTGTATGAATTGGTTGGTTTTGGTTGCTTATAAATGTCTTGAAATGGTACCATTTAGGTTGATTTGTATGCAAGAGAAAAGGGTGGCAAATTGACTTTGCAAATGGTCTATTTTTGTCCATACAGGCAGAGCCACGGGCGTGTGTCTCAGCCATGTGTGACACACGGCTATGTTACACAGCCATGTGTCCCTTGGGGTACCCTTCAAATTAAAGTCAGTATACCCTCCAGTTTTGGCACGGCCTAGACACACGGGCGTGTCTATTGGCCGTGTGTGGCACACGGGCTGGCACATGGGTGTGTGGTCGGCCGTGTGGCCCAAGTCAGTAGCCTCCCTAATTTTCACACGGCCTGGCACACGAGTGTGTCCTCGGTCGTGTGGTACAAGTTAGTATGTATGTCGTGTTTTCACACTGCTTGTGACACGAGCGTGTCTGGTGGCCATGCAAGGCACACGGCCTGTTCACAAGGGTGTGTGACCCTGTAATTAAAGAAAATTTTCCAAGTTTCTTAAAGTTTTTATATGTGATCGGTTTAGTCCTGAACCGCTTCTAAGCATAATTTAAGGTCTAGTAGAACCTTTTAAGGGACAATGTGAATGGTTGTGAATAGTTTATAATATTGAATGCATAAATGTATGAGATTGTGATGTATTGTCTGATAATGCCTCATAACCTTATTCTGACGACTAATATGGGTTAGAGGTGTTACATTTAATTGGTATCAGAGCTACGGTTTAGTCGATTCTAGGACTAACGTAGCGAGTGAGAGTCTAGCTATACATGCTATATATATAAATTGCGATAGTGTGATGATTGTTGATAGTTAAAATGTGTTTTTATATAGTAAATGGATCCCGAACAAGCAATAGCCGACGATGTTGAAAGTAATGCGCCTACTCCCGCTCAAGGGGCAGTGCCGACCGATTTTAAGCCTATTTCTAGTAGTTAGAGAGGAGAGGCTAAGCAAGCCTTCTTCCAATTGATGAGTGTGGTTCACGGAATTTGTACGAATGAATCCAGTTGCTCAACAACCACCACTCCCACCTGTTCCTCAACAAGTCCCAATTGTACCACAAGTGATAAATTCGATTTGATTGAGTAAGCCGCCAGTGGATAAGTCATGTAAACACGGGGTCAAAAAGTTTCAGGCTACAGTTGATAATGATGCTCAGAGGGCTAAGTTCTGGCTACAGAACATGATCAGAGTATTTGATGAATTGTCTTGTACTCCGGAAGAATGTATCAAATGCGTAGTATTTTTGCTTAGAGATAATGCATATCACTGGTGGAAAACATTGACATTGGTGGTTCCTAGAGAACGGGTTACCTAAGAATTCTTTCAGACTGAGTTCCGAAAAAAGTACATATGCCAGAGATTTCTCGATCAGAAACATAAAGAGTTTCTAGAATTGAAATAGGGCCGAATGGCTGTCACTGAGTACGAAAGAGAATTCGTACGGTTAAGAAAATATGCTCGAGAATATGTGTCTACTAAGGAGATCATGTGTAAAAGATTTGTTGACAGGTTGAATGAATATATAAAGCTGTTAGTTGGGATACTTGAACTGAAAGAATTTGTAGTATTGGTTGAGAGGGCTTGTAAAGCCGAAGATCTCAGCAAAAAAAAAAAGATAAAAGCTTATTCAAAGGCAAGAGATTCGAGGAAGAGATCAATGAATAAATCTTATCATTCTTCGTCAAAGAAATCTAGAGATTATTTTAACTGATCGACAGTTTCAGTAGGATATCAGAATAGAGATCATGGAAACCAGTACACCAACTCTAAAGCTCAAGCCACATCGATATCGAGTGTTGGTAACGTAAAAGATGTTAAGCCCGAGTTTTAACAATGTGGAAGACAGCATTCTGGAGATTGTTGGGGGAAAAGTAATAATAGAACTTGTTACAGTTGTAGTTCACGAGATCACTTTATTAAAGATTGTCCAAGGTTAGTTGAAAAGATAATATTCAAAACACGAGGTCGAGTAACACTATAGCTAGAGGTAGACCACCCAGAAATTCGGGCAATGTGAGTGGTGGTAGAGGTGTGACATAAGACACTACTATGAGATCTGATGCCAGAGCACCTGTACGAGCCTATGCTATTCGCGCTCGTGAAGAAGCTTCATCTCCAGATGTTATTAACGGTACTTTTACTCTCTATGATACTAAATTTATTGCATTGATAGATCTAGGATCAACTCATTCATATATGTGAGAATTTAGTATCTAGTAAGCCTGTAGAGTCTACTGAATTTGTAATTAAAGTACCGAACCCCTTAGGCAAGTTTGTTTTGTTTGATAAAGTTTGCAAGAACTGTCTATTAATGATTAGGGATAGTTGTTTCCCAGCCAATTTGATGTTGTTACCATTTGATGAGTTTGATATAATTCTGGGTATGGATTGACTAACGTTGCATGATGCTGTGTGAATTGCAAAAGAAAGACGATAAATTTGAGATGCTAGAATAATAAGATTATTCGAATTGAGTCAGATGATCTAAATGGTTTACCAGCAGTGATTTCTTTGATGTTAGCTTAAAAATATGTAAGAAAGGGTTGTGAAGCTTATTTTGCTTATGTGCTTGATACGAAAGTGACTAAAAAGAAGATTGAATCAGTGCTAGTTGTGTGTGAGTATCCAGATGTGTTTCCTGAAGAGTTATCAGGTTTACCACCGATACGAGAGGTTGAGTTTGGCATTGAGCTAGTGCCGGGAACAATGCTGATATCGATAGCTCTGTACAGAATGGCACCGACAAAGTTAAAAGAATTAAAAGCTCAGTTGAAAGAATTAACTGATAGAGGATTTGCGCAACTGAATTTCTCGCCCTGGGGTACTCCTGTGTTGTTTGTGAAAAAGAAAGTTGGTACTATGAGAGTGTGTATAAATTATAGACAGCTCAACAAAATGATGGTCAAGAACAAATATCCTCTACCACGAATTGACGATTTGTTTGATCAATTGAAAGGGGCTACTGTGTTTTCAAAAATAGATTTGAGATCGGGTTATTACCAATTACGAGTTAGAGACTCTAATGCGCCAAATACTGCATTTAGAATGAGGTATGGTCATTATGAATTTTTGGTTATGCCTTTCAGACTAACGAATACACCTGCTATCTTTATGGACTTAATGAACCGGATTTTCAGACCATACTTAGATCGATTCATTGTTGTTTTCATTGATGATAAATTGATATATTCGAGAGATGAAATTGAGCATGCCAGCAATTGAGAATCATATTGCAGACTTTGTGTGATAAACAATTATATGCAAAGTTTAGTAAATGTGAATTCTGGTTGCGTGAGGTTGGTTTTCTGGGGCATATTGTGTCAGTATCGGGCATTTGAGTTGATCCAAGTAAGATTTCTGCGATTATGGATTGGAAGCCTCCGAGAAATGTTTCCGAAGTCCGTAGTTTTCTGGGACTAGCGGGATATTATAGACGATTTTTTAAAGACTTTTCGATGATTGCAACTCCATTGACGAGATTGCTTTAGAAATATGGAAAGTTTGAATGGTCCAAGAAATGTCAGAAAAGTTTTGATCAGCTGAAGGTTCTTTTGACTGAAGCTCCAATGTTAGTACAACCAGAACCGGGTAAAGAATTTGTAATCTATAGTGATGCATCGTTGAATGGTTTGGGTTGTGTTTTGGTGCTGGAAGGCAAAGTTATAGCTTATGCCTCGAGATAGTTGAAGCTGTATGAAAAGAATTACCCGACGCAGGATTTGGAATTAGCAGCCATTGTATTTGCATTGAAGATTTGGCGCCATTATCTGTTTGGTGAGAAATGCCATGTTTATTCTGATCACAAGAGTTTGAAATATCTGATGACTTAGAATGATTTGAATTTGTGATAGTGGAGATGGCTAGAATTTCTAAAAGACTATGAGTTAGTGATTGATTATCATCTGGGAAAATCTAGTGTTGTTACTGATGCATTAAGCCACAAATTTTTTTATGTTTTACATGTAATGAATACTCAGTTGGCTCTATCTGATGACGGTTCGATTGTAGCAGAGTTGAAAGCGAGACCGTTATTTATACAGTAGATTTGTGAAGCTCAGAAAGTTGATAGTGAATTATTAACAAAACGGGCTCAATGTGATTTGAACACTGATTCAGAATTTCAAATTGATGTTAATGATAATCTGAGATTCAGAGGTCGAATTTGTGTTCTGAGAAATTCAGAGTTAATTCAGATGATTTTGAATGAAGCACATAGTAGTCGATTGTCTGTTTATCCGAGAAGCACGAAAATGTATAACGACTTGAAAAAACTCTATTGGTGGCATGGTATAAAATGTGACATCTCAGAGTTCATTTCTAAATGTTTGATTTGCTGAGCATCAAGTGCCTTCTGGTTTATTGCAACTGATTATGATTCCTAAATGGAAATGGGATAGAGTGAATATGGATTTTGTTTCGGGTTTGCCCTTATCTCTAAGTAAGAAAGATGTGATATGGGTGGTTGTTAATAGACTGACTAAATCAGCTCATTTCATTCCAGTACGATCGGATTATTCACTTGAAAAGTTAGCTGAGTTATATACCTCTAAGGTTGTGAGATTACACGGAGTACCTGTTTCTATTATATCAGACAGAGATCAGAGATTCACGTCAAGGTTTTGGAAGAAACTACAAGATGCGCTGGGTACAAAGCTACATTTTAGTACCGCATTTCACCCGCAAACGGATGGTCAATCCGAGCGGATTATTCAGATACTCGAGGATATGTGAGCTGTTGCATTCTTGAGTTCAAAGGTACGTGGGAATGATATTTGTCATTGATTGAAGTTGCATATAATAATAGCTTTCAATCTGGTATAAAAATGGAACCTTACGAAGCTTTGTACGATCGCAAATGCCGAACACCTTTATATTGGACTGAGCTCAGTGAGAATAAGATACACGGGGTTAATTTGATCAAAGAAACTGAACAGAAGGTGAAAGTGATTCACGATAGCCTGAAAGCAGCATTAGATCGTCAGAAATTGTATGTAGACTTGAAATGGAAAGATATTGAGTTTCAGATTGGAGACAAAGTGTTTTGAAAGTCTCACCGTGGAAGAAAATACTCTGATTCGGTCGTAAAGGCAAATTCAGTCCGAGATTTATTGGACCTTATGAGATTATTGAGTGTATCGGGCCAGTTGCTTACAGATTGTTGTTGCTATCTGAGCTAGAAAAGATTCATAATGTATTTCATGTATCCATGCTTCGACGTTATTGATCTAATCCTTCGCATGTAATCTCTCCATTGGAGATTGAAATTAAGTCTAATATGACATATAAAGAGGAACCGATACGGATTTTAGATTACGAGGTTAAAGAATTGAGAAATAAGAAAATCTCTTTAGTGAAAGTCTTATGGCATCGGCATGGGATTGAAGAAGCTACGTGAGAGCTCGAAGATGCTATGAGAGAACACTACCCAAACCTATTCGCTGGTAAGATTTTCGGGGACGAAAATCCCTAAAGGGGGAAAGTTGTAATAGCCCAGTTTAAACTCTAGTCCGAACAGTGGTTTCGGGACCACAAATTCGAGGTCGTAAAATTATTATTAATATTATTGGTGTTTACAATATGTGATTTAATATGTGTGAAAATTTCGTATGTTATTTTATCGTTTAAGTGGTTAATTTGAGAAAAGGACTAAATCGCGTAAAATACAAAGTTGATATTCTAATTGTTTAAGTGCTTAATTGCTATGATTCATTAATGGTGAAGTCCTTATGTTGTGAATAAACCATGGATAATGAAAATTTACATGAATAGCCATTCATTAAATGATTTATGATGTTTTAAACAAAGGTTAAAATGGTAATAATGGAATTACTGTATAATTAAGTAAAAAAATCAAATATGGTTCCATTATCATCTTTTAATGGTTGAATGAAGCAAAGAAGAAAGTAAAATAGGGCATTGAAATTTCGGTACTTCTCTAGCTTGATTGAGGTATGTTTTGAGCTCGATTTTTGATGATTTTTATGTTTTTGTGATCGTTGCTTCGTGTTCTAGCTAACCCATGTTTCAATTTTTGAAAGTGTTGATGATTTTGAAAGTTTCCATTGATGAATTCATGTGTTCTATGATGTTTGATGATAAATTATGAAAGCTTGGTGTTTGAAATACATGTTTTGTAAAGTGATTTTGAGTAAAAATAAATATTAGGGATTAAATTGAGAAAAGTGTAAATTGAGGGGTTAAATTGTGAAATAAATGAAATTTTTGGGTTGTTAGGGACCTATAAAGAATTCAGATAAGCATGAGTTTAATTAAATTTTGAGTAATTTGTGTTTTTATGAAATAGGGACTAAATTGTATAAATATGGAATTTTAAGGGCTAAAGTGAAAAAATGCCCAAATATGTGTTTATGGATTAAATTGAATGAATAGGTGATTAAATGGGTTAATTTTGAATACATATAGATCTAGAAAGAAAGAACTAAGATTTAGATCGGGAAAAATCGAAGGTTATTGAATAATTTATCCGATTCGTTAATTCTAAGTACAAGGTAAGTTCGTACGTGATAAATGAAGTTAAAATTATGTTTTTAATGCTTTAATAATGCATAAATTGTATATATGTGACTACGATTGTGTACGACAATAAATCGACTATGTTTGGCACTTAGTGTGCGTTTCAAAATAGCTTTGGCTATAAATAGCACTTAGTGTGCGAATTGGAATAGCTTCGGCTCTATGAGGCACTAAGTGTGCGATACCAAGATAGCTTTGGTTTAATGTAATGGCACCAGGTGTGCGATATCGTTATTGCTTTGGCTAATCATTTATGCACTAAGTGTGCGAGTTCTTTGAGCATTGAAAGATTTCTGAACAATTTAACGTGTTGAACAAAGAGGTGTGAATGAAATAAATAAATACGGGAAAGTATAGGTATGTATGATACCTATGTGGTAGTTGATACTATGTGTATGAATCTTGATGAATTTGTATATATATGATAAAGCGTCATAGGTTAGAATTGAATTATAATAGGAGAACTACTAAGTGTTTATTAATTGATGATTTGTATATTATGAATTGTTGAGTATATTTGGTACGAACTTACGTACTAAGCTATGAAACTTACTGTGTGTTATTTGTCTTTGTTTTATAGAGTATCAAAGCTAGCTTGGACATCGAGGATCTTCGGGAACTATCATCACACTATCGATCATCTTGTTGGTACTATTGAAGCTTTGTATATGTGGCACATGGCATGTATAAGCTAGTGTTATCTTGTTATGTTTTGAGTTATAATATTACCCATTAGATTTTGGCTTGTAAATGTGTTATGTATAGCCATCTAAGTTGGCTTGAATTTTGTGTTTGATAAGTGTTATATGTGATGTATATAATGCTTTATGAATTGATTTAGTTTGAGATGATGATATGATGAGTTTTGTGATATGAAATAGGTGATGATTAAATGCATTTAGAAGTCATACAAGTTTAATGATTTTGGTATATTTTGGTTATGGAATTGAGTAGTTGAAATGTTGTGTGAAGATGATATAATATGTGTATGAATTGATTGGTTTTGGTTGCTTATTAATGTCTTGAAATGGTACCATTTAGGTTGATTTGAATGCAAGAGAAAAGGGTGGCAAATTGACTTTGCAAATGGTCTATTTTTGTCCATACGGGCAGAGACACGGGCATGTGTCTCAGCCGTGTGCAACACACGGCTATGTTACAAGGCCATGTGTCCCCTGGGGTACCCTTCGAATTAAAGTCAGTATACCCTACAGTTTTGGCACGGCTTAGACACACAGGCATGTCTATTGGCCATGTGTGGCACACAGGCTGGCACATGAGTATGTGGTCGACCGTGTGGCCTAAGTCAGTAGCCTCCCTAATTTTCATACAGCCTGGCACACGGACGTGTCCTCAGCCGTGTGGTACAAGTCAATATGTATGCCCTGTTTTCACGACTTGTGACACGGGCGTGTCTGGTGGCCGTGTGAGGCACACGACTGTGTGACCCTGTAATTAAAGAAAATTTTCTAAGTTTCTTAAAGTTTTTATATGTGATCGGTTTAGTTCCGAACCACTTCTAAGCATGATTTAAGGTCTAGTAGAACCTTTTAAGGGACAATGTGAATGGTTGTGAATAGTTTATAATATTGAATGCATAAATGTATGAGATTGTGATGTATTGTTCGATAATGCCTTGTAACCCTATTCCAATGACTGATACGGGTCAGGGGTGTTACAGTGGAAGTCAATAACGTGACTTGGACTAAATTGAATAGAATAGAAAGGTTTTGAAATGGTTCATGATTGTATGAATTGGTGCGTATTTGGTTAAGTATAAATAAATTATAAATAGGTTCAAATATGATATGAATTGTTATAATAGTGATTGGATTTAGTAGTTAGGTAAATATGCTAATTAGTTTAAATGATTAATGTCTTTGTTACATGAAGGGATAATAGTCTTATGTGTTTTGGGCATAATGTGAAACATATATGAACATCAATTTGAATGACAAAGTTTTGAAGGCGGAACCTTTCCATTCCTTCTGAAACTATTCTCACTCAGCACCAGAAAGGCTCATTGCATAGATGCTCATATCATTGTTGACGTAATGGAACAGATAGCAAAAGTCTACTTGGCTTACATCAAAAGGGCACACGACAACTTGGGCGTGAAGGATATAATTGGACCTTAACTTGGGAATATAATCAGCAACCCTTGCTGCAGTATCTGCATTGTATCGCTCTAGGGCTTTGTTGTTTTCCTTTTGGATCCCCTATAAATCCACCAAGTGGTGTTCCTCTTGTGCCTTGATCTGGTCCTCCAATTGGCGAACACTACTCTCAGACTCTATTTTCAAGGAGTTGTACTTAGGCTCCCATCTTGAGGTAAACTGAGTGAACTCTTAAATTTGGTGGCTTTGACCTCTTATGTTTGGTGGAGTTGGGCCAGTTCTTGATTCTGGGAGGCTAGGGTTACCTTTACTTGATCCCGTTTAGTTTCAGTTTTGCCACATCATTCATGGAAGGCTTAGCCAAGCAAACCACATTCCTCCACCACAATCAGGTAGGAGCCAATCAACTTCAAGAAAGATGGTTTACGTGATTCAGATAAGGAAGGAAGAGTACATTCTTTCAGTTCTTGAGGCAGGCCCCTCTCTCATCGTAGATTGATTTTTGTTGGGAGTAAATTTAATGTCTCGCCAGAAGAAGAAGGATGTTGCCTTGGTCTAGTAGGTATAAATAGCGATGCAGAAAAGGTAATTTAGGGAGTAGACTCATCAGATGGACCTTGGGTGAGGGGAGCCAAGTCCATTGGCATGGCAGACTCTGTCTGATTCTCGAGATGAGAAGGGCAGACATACAAAGTAAGCTCTCTCTCAGAGCTGACTGGTTTCTTCCCTTGCCTATGGTGGACTAGTCTACTACCACTACTCTCCTCAGTACTTCAAGAGCTCCATTTAGTCTTCAACCTCTTACGTCTACTATTGCTCGTCTGTACTTTCGCATCAACAACATCAATGGCCTTCTGCGTCCTCTCCATAATGGCATCTGCATCCACTACTTGAAGCCTGAGACAGAATAGATAATTGGGCAGAACTTGCAAAAGAAGAGTTAGGGTCAACCATACGAGGAACAAAATCTCTATTAAAGAAACTCTCCAGCTACTACTACTGGGGGAATAGACTAGCGGCGCATGCGCTGCTTGCAGTAGGTGTAAAAGAAATGTGGGGGTTCCTCTTTCCTCCTAACTAAAACAACTACTAGGTCATCAGAAGCATCATAAGGCCATACTATGTCAGAGTTGTGCACGACCTGGGATCAACCCAATAACTGTATCGTCAAGCCTATAACCATTTGTACTAAGAGTCTTCGGGTAAAAAGGGAAAATATTTTTTACGGTAATGAGACTCTCCAAAATAAAGGAGTGACCTAGCTTTAATCGATCAAATTGATCCTTCGCGGCATCATTATCTAGAGGTTGCCTATAGGTACAAACAGATTCGGAAGGGATAGACTATTGGGTTGGGAACCCAAATCCACCCCTCAGATTGTACCTCACTCGAATGAACTTGTTTCTGTTAAGGTGAAGGTTTAAAGCCCATAGAAAGTATTGAAATGGATCAACCTAATATAGGTCCTACAGATGGTCACTTTTAATTGATAAATCCATTGGAAAACACCAAGGATGGGTGGCTCACTATTCAGGATACAATCGATAAAATAGGTAACCAAGGTCTACCAAGATAAGTCGGCGAGTTGCCCTAGTGCAATTTTTACTCATTGAGGACAAAACAGAAGAAAGGATGAAGTTGGAGGTGAAATTCAGCTTCAAACAGATAAACAGGAAGAATAATGTTGTTGGAGTGGTCTTTCAGTTGACATTCGCCATGAACAAGGTAGTAGTCGTAAGCGATGTTCAGCAGTTGTATCCCTCTAAGACCCAGAAAATGGACCATTTCCTTTTGAGACGTGGTATAACTGAAAGGTGGGGTTTCCACTAGGTGCTTACCCCGTAACCACTAGGTCTAGCCCCATCACCCTCTTTGTCACCCTCATAAACTCTCCTACTACCACTACCACGATAGTTGCTACCCTCGCGATTACTGTGTTTGATTCTGACCATTTTGGGGAAGGATAATGAAAGAAGTAGAAAAAGCTTAATAAATTACCTATAAAACTTACTGAGAAGTTGTCAAAGGAAGAAAGGAAGTGGAACTCAGACGAAGAAATCTGAGAAGGCCAAGAGAGAAACTGGGATTCGAAAGGAAACTTAGTCAATAAGGAGTTGGAGAGTAATTTCAGATGAAAAGCCTTCTTTCATAATGTCTTAATTTAAATAGACAAACATCCACGGGATGTTTGATTAATTTGAAGTAAACGATTCAAATTCTCAAATTTGTATTTGACACTTATCAAGTTGAAAACGATTTTTCATAAACCCCTCGATAGATTGAAAATGGGAGGATCCGCTAGAGTAAGTCGACCAACAAGTTTCCACCAAATGAGTGTACATAAGGTGGAATCAAATCGGTAACTTTTGTCGTGACAATGATCTGGAACAAGGTGTAAACCAAATATTCTGCTAGAAAGGCAATAAGGATACCTATATATAGAAATCTGTTGTGTAGGGAAGGTAAAGATCCACCATTTAAGCGAAGTAGTCTAAGGTGTTAGAGTAGGCCCAAAGACCAATCATGAGATGATTGTAATCACATACTTGTTTTACCTTGTTTGTTAATATAAGACATTGCCATTGTTATTTCAGTTTCTTTCTCTGTGTAAATAAATTTATTAGCAATAAAGTCCTAAGAATAATATGATACTCTTAAAAGGTCCTTAGTCAAGTATTATTGTGGGCTTAGATAATAAAAATGCTTTGAGACTAATGTGTAGTTGATTGATGAAAAAGTTGTCATTAACATAGGGATGTCAACATCAATACATAATTATGTGTTAGAGAACAACATATTGGATTGACCCACTATAAGTATGTTTCTTGGATTGTTATGTAATAGTCATGACATTACTCATAGTGATAACTATGTATATGATCCTCAGACTTAAGATCATCATTGTCCCAACATTGTGAGTCTTATTTTTTGATACAGACAAATGTCTACCATAATATGTTGTACTATAAAGAAAGATGTTGGGTATGCCACAATCTATGTAGTGGGATATGATTGATCAAGATAGGATTTGACCCTCCTACGTGGTGGGAGCAATATCTTAGGCCACTTGATAAAGTGAGACTAGAAATGAATGACCATGCTCAAATAAGTTGATATGAGATATCACACTTATATGTTTATCATAGTCTATTCAGAGTATCAAGAAATATGATATTGAACTATACAAGTGTGACTATTCCATGACTTGTTTCCAATCTAAATATAAAGGATAAAAGTATAACACCTAGAATTGACAGGTCCTACATTAGGCAAGTAGCCCGAAGGAATCTGACTGGCATAGTCTTATCCGCCTAAATGACACCATTGGCGTATACTTAGGGTGTTTAGTTGATAATAGAGTCTAAGGTAAGAAATGTTCTCTGAAGGATGTTTAAAAGGAAAGGAACGGGAAGAGTATTGATGGTTCTCTAGGTAATGAAGATAACGCCAAATATAAGGTACGCCAAGTTTGCCTAGTTAGTGTGCAAGTTAAATTCTAATGAAACGGTCAAGAATGAATGATGGGGTAAATTAAAGATAGGTAAAGATTATGGACTCTTATATATGTATCCTTACAACTATTAACCCCTGAGAAGGCAGTGTTGACGTTTGATGAAACTTGTTAAGTTCCACTATGGAAACATGAGTTTTCTCTCTCTCTCTCTCTATATATATATCTTGATATGAGCTTCAGAAAAGAGAGAGAGAGAGAGAGAGAGATTTATCTTATTCCTTCTATTTGAAAATGCCATTTTTTGTTTTACTTTGGAGATGATCAAGGATCTTTCTTACTAAGTTGAAATTAAGGATCGGAGTTCATACAGATGCTGTTTCTTATTCAAGGCAAGTAATTTGGACTTGCGTCTGTACTTCTGTTCAAGTTTGTCTTTTGATGAGTGTAGATAGTAAATGAAGAAGTAAGGCTTCGCATGAAAGTTAATGAGGTTTTTAATGATAATAAAAGTTATATGAATGAGTTTTAATGGTATCCTTATGTCTTGTAAGCAGTGATTACTAAGTTTTCATGGTAGATGTTTGGGATCTTGAGATCAAGCTGTTGTTTGTGAATGTCAGCTGAGTCCTTAAGCCGACTCTCTTATGTAAGGTAGAATTTGCAATGTTTCTATAGATAATGGTCAGACTATGAATGTAACACCCCTAAACTCGTATCCGTCACTGGAACAGGGTTATGGAGCATTACTAAAACTTTCAGAACAATTTTTATAGAACTCATGTAAATTACTATCCATTAACCAAGATTATTCATATCGTCCCTTAAATGGACCCTTGAAGCCCAATATGAACATTAAAATTAAATCGGGACTCAATTGGGAACTCTAAAAAATTTTCATGAATTTTCAAAAAAAATTTAAGTTACAGGGCTTACACGCCCGTGTGATCCAAGGGACACGCTCGTGTGACCCTAAGATACGCCTGTGCTGCAGGCTATGCCCGTAACCGTGTAACTCTCTAACTTGAGCATACGGCTGATAAACTGTAATTTATAAATATTTTTCCCCCATGTTTAACGCATTTTATGGATGATTTTTCATTAGAATTGGTGAATTCGATGCTCCTAATGCTTTAATTTCTTGTTTTACACTTAAGAGAGCATAGGAGAGCGAAAGGAACGAGAAACGGGCCAAAAACGGAGAAAATGGGCCAACGTACAAAATCAACATGGCTTGGACCTCCTCACATGGGCAGACCATACGGCCATGTCAATCTGGCAGAATTGGAGCATGACTCACACAGGCATAGCACACGGCCGTGCCATTCTAACAGGCGCGAACACGGCCTGAAGTAATTGCACACGGGCGTGTCCCTGCCTAGCCCAAGTTAAGTCCAATTCTGAAAAGGCCACTTTTGAGGGCTTCTAGGCATTCCAAAGCCTATAAATACACCTTAGAAGAGGAGAAAAAGGGAAATACTCCAAGGAAGCTGATTGATCCATCTCAGAAGCCAGATTCATCGTCAAGACTGAAGATCTCTCTTCAATTTCCCTTCAGGAGTTTTGGGTTTTCTTTATGTTTTGTATTTGTTATTCTTCTGAGATGTTTTCTTATTTAGTTATGAACTAAAACCCCTAAATACCTAAAGGGAATGAAACCTAAGACGAACCCTATTATTATTTTATGAATCGTATGATAAATATTTAACTTGTTCTTAATTATGTGTTCTTAATTCTTGTTTTGATATCCCAGGATACTGATTCAAGACATGCTCTTACTCAGAGGAGGAATAGACCCTGTTTAAGAGTACTGTTGTCATAATTAAGCGGAGTTGATTGCGTGCCTAGAAATAGGGTGACAAGATTTTGCAGGATTAGGTTGAAACCTAATAAGGGGATCCATAGATCGAGTTAATACAACCCTAGAGTGTTAATTAGAGAAAAGTCTCGATTATTCAAACTAGGGATTAGATGTTATTAGTCTTGAATAGGGATAATAACATAACTTAGGGATCTCTACGGAACAAGTTGAATGAATAAATCGTCGGTTTGGAGCCAGAATAACAAGTAAATTCTAGGTGGATTTTTCCTTAGGTATTGTCGTAAGTCAATTGATTTTCCCAAAAGCAATTCCCCAATTCTTTTCTCTGTGCGTTCTTAGTTTAGATAATTAGTTAATTAGAACAAAACCCCATTATTCTTAGGCTAGATAATAAAAAGACAATCATTACTAGTACTTTTAGTTCCTTTGGGTTTGACAATCCGGTCTTGCTAAAACTATACTACTGTTCGATAGGTACACTTGCCTACATCGCGATAATAGTTAGTTCAAGAACGAGTAATTATAAATATTTAAAACCTATCATGAAACCATGTGATCAAGTTTTTGGCGCCGTTGCCAGGGAACTAAGATATTAGGAACGCTCAATTTTTATTACTTTAGCCATTTATTTTTCTTGCAATTTAATTTAATTTTATTATTATTTATTAATTTACTTTTTCCTTCTCTTGGCAGGTTTTTACAGTTTATGACTAGAAGAAACCCGTCGAGACCATTACATTTTGACGAAGAAATCGATCGCACAGTTCGTAGAAACCAAAGAGAAATAAGGCGCAGCTTAAGATACACAGAGAACGAGCAAGAAGACAATACTCAACCCCCAACTGAAGAGATGGCTGAAAACCAAAGCAATCAGCTACCTCCTGCAATTGTAGTTAATCAAAATCCTGCTCCACACACTATGTATGATTATGCTAAACCTTCTTTAACAGGAATTGAATCTAGCATAGTTAGACCTACTGTAGCTGCAAATACTTTTGAATTAAAACCTAACACTATTCAGATGATACAACAATTTGTTCAGTTTGATGGTTTGCAGGATGAAGATCCCAACGTTCACTTAGCAAACTTTCTGGAATTTTGCGATACATTTAAAATCAATGGCGTTTCTGATGATTCCATTCGTCTTCGGTTATTTCCCTTTTCATTGAGGAATAAAGCTAAACAGTGGTTGAACTTGTTACCACGAGGGTCAATTACTACTTGGGAACAAATGACCGAGAAATTTTTACTAAAATATTTTTCGCCTGCTAAAATGGCTAAATTACGTAATGATATCTCTTCTTTTGTGCAGATGGACTTAGAAACACTCTACGATGCATGGGAGATATACAAGGACCTTTTGAGAAAGTGCCCTCACCATGGGTTACCGCTTTGGCTCCAAGTGCAAACATTTCACAATGGTCTGAATCCTTCGACTCAGCAAATGGTTGACGCAGCAGCGGGCGGAACCATCAACAATAAAACACCAGAAGATGGCTATGAGTTTATAGAGGAGATGTCACTAAATAACTATCAGTGGCAAGTCATGTGGACAAAGCCAATGAAAACAGCCGGCGTTTATAACGTTGATTCGATCACCATGCTTTCTAATCAGGTAGAACTCTTAAACAAAAAAATTAATGGTTTTCTTAATTCTTCACAAGTTCACCCAGTAATGCAGTGCGAAGCAAGTACCAGTGGAACAAACCATTTGGAATACCAACCTTATGGCCACAGCATGGATAACAAGCAATTAAACTATATGGGTAATTATCCTCGACCTCAAAACAATCCATTTAGTAACACTTACAATGTAGATTGGAGGAACCATCCCAATTTCTCATGGGGCGGTCAAGGAAATCAAAGACCACAACATCCTCCAGGCTACCAACAACTACCCTACCAACAGGAAAAGAAGCCAAACGTTGAAGAGATGCTCTCAAAGTTTATTTCGATGTCGGAAACTTGTTTTCAGAATACTGAGACAACACTTAAAAATCAACAAGCATCGATTCAAGGGCTCGAAACTCAGATAGGCCAGCTTTCCAAACTGATCTCTGAACGACCACAAGGTAGTTTACCAAGTAATATTGAACCTAACCCAAGGGAACACCTCAACGCAATTAGTACTCAAGATAAGGAAGGATTCATTGCGCCTGAGCCAGAATTGATGCAAGAAACTGTGGTGAGCAAAGGTAAAAGTGAGGTAAGTCATAACAAAACAGTGAATGAAGAATATAGACCTCGTGTCCCATACCCTAAAGCGACAAGGAAAGACCGCTCAGACGAACAATTACGTAAATTCCTCTTTGAAAAAATTACATATTAACTTACCATTTATTAAAGCTTTGTCGCAGATGCCAAATGCAATAAAATTTTTAAAAGAGCTTTTAGTAAATAAGCAAAAGTTGGACAAAGCATCGCATGTGGAGCTAAACGCAGTCTGCTTAGCTATTCTACAGAATAAGCTACCCCACAAATTGAAAGATCCAGGGAGTTTTACAATTCCTTGCTTAATTGGTAGTTTAGATATAAGTCATGCATTAGCTGATTTAGGGGCTAGTATTAATGTCATGCCTTACAAAATGTTTAAGCAACTAGGTCTTGGGAAACCTAAACAAACTAGGACGAGCATTCAATTGGCAGATAAAACTATAAGACTCGCTAGGGGTATTATTGAAGATGTACTCGTGAAAGTAGATAAGTTTATATTCCCCATTGATTTCGTTGTTCTAGACATAGAGGAGGATAATAACACCCCTTTGATTTTAGGGAGGCCTTTTTTAGTAACTACTAAAACAATTATTGATGTTGGCACAGGTGAGCTCACGCTTCGCGTAGGAGACGACACGATCACCCTTCAAGCTCGTAATTCTGGCATCACATCGAACATTGAAGGTAATAGTCCACACCAATCTACTAAAACTGACAATATGACTTTGCAGAAATTGAGCTTCAAAGAAGTTCACGAGCCATGTTCTAGAAATGATAGAAGACACATTCATGAAAAACGAAGGCTACGGATAAAGGAGCTAGACGAATGGTGAGCACACAAACCGAGAACACATGATAAATCGAAACTACTTCAAAACGAGCCCGATACCTCTCCAAATCAACTTAAGATTGGTGATAAGGTCTTATTAGATACCGCAGATCCCCAAATTGTCACTACCACACCGAATAAGGAAATCCCTCTTACGGTACTCAGTATTTTTCCATTCGGTATGGTGGAGGTGAGTCATCCCAAGTTCGGCACTTTTAAGGTAAATAATACCCGAGTAAAACCTTATTTTGTCAAGACTGATAACAGGAATGAGGAGTACGAACTCCTTGAACCACCATGACCATACAACGGAGAGGTAAGTCGAGCTTAGACTATAAATAAGCGCTTCTCGGGAGGCAACCCAGGCACTAACATTATTTATTTTTTAAATTTTGATATTTAACTCCTAACCTACAAATAGAAATCTTGAATACAGGTGTTTCCATAGAGACACAGCCAATCACACGGGCATACTTAAGGCCTTGTGAAAATAGGGCAAAAGATTTCCCCAACACGAGCTACGATAAAACTCCACGACCGTGCGATATGGCCGTGGTCGAGCCTGCCAAAACAAAACGGATGTGTGACACGCCCGTGTGGAGGAACCGTGGATGAACTTGTTAAAACAGCACGGGCTTGCGACATGCCCATGTCTAACACTTGTGGTCGAACCTGTCAAATTAACACGGGCGTGGGGCTTGAACACATGGGCGTGGGAGAAACGAACGAAGCTAGACATGGTCGTACGACACGGCCATGTGAACCAACATGTCCAGAGGCACACAGGCATGTGTCGAATTTCAGACACACCAAAATAGGAAAAACATGAAACACACGGGCAGATATTGGGGCACATGGGCGTGTCCCATGGCCATGTGTCCCAAAATCTATAAATAGGCTACACTATTCATTATCTTCCCCACTCAAAAACCCTAACCCTAGTCGCTGGAAGTCCACACAGCCTCCTTGCCACACCCATGCGCCACTTCTCGCTCCATTTTTTACGCCCAATCTCTCTCCATTAGCGTTTGTTCACTCTTTTCACCTCTATCCTACTTATTTTTAATGCTTATTCTTAAAATAATTGTTATTTTTATCATACTATGTTCATTTGTTCATTATTTCCTGCATTATTAGATTGTTTATCATGCATTTTATGTTAATGTAAGTTGTTAGAATAGCTTCATTCTTTTGTCATTCACATGCCATTATTATGCCCATCCTCATGCCCTTACAATGTCACGAAATTATGCTATCAAAAAGAATTTTGTTGGTTGAGTTTGGTTCATATTTTGGCTGAAATTAGTAGTTTAAATTCATGGCTTTCCAAATTCATATATTTACTATTATTCTTCTTTACAAATTATAGGTACACGATGTCGTCTTCACGAGGAAAGAAATTCGTTGTCCCCGCTTCAAAGAAAAGGAAGGGAGCGTCATCTTCCTCGGGTCCTACCGCGAAAATTCGTTACCCTTTCCTCCAATTCCCCAATGGGACCCAAGAAGAACTGTTTCAAATACTACGGGCTCGAACTTTAGCAGCGGGCCGCTGCATCGACTTGGCTGCTGTCGAACAAGTCCAGTTACCTGACACGATTCGGGCTCTTCTTACCAACTACCATTGGGAGCTATTCTTCAGGATTATCGAGACAACATACCTCGAGCTCACGATGGAACTATGCTCAACGTTCCATTTTCAAACCGTAATGACAAGGTACGATGATCCCAGCATGGTTCAATTTTGCCTAGGCGGATTAATCCGCCAGCTAAGCGTTCCAGAGTTTGGTGCTGCACTAGACTTATATACGGAGAGTTCAGGGAGGAGAATGAACTGCATGCTCTCAGTCGCCAGATACATTTCTCTCCCTCGAAGTGCTAGCACACTTTGGCCCCTAGCACAGCCTCGTACAATCCTAGCTGCTCCAAGGCATCAGTTCTCCTACCATCCCTAAGGTACTTACATGCTATTTTAGCTCACACGATTACAGGGAGGCAAGAGAGCACTGACGTCGTCAACACCCATGACGTCTACTTCTTATGGTGCATGTCGCAAGGGCACGTCATCGACCTTGCCTATTTCATCGCCCTTGCTATTCAACACCAGACAGAACGGCACCAGAAGGGGATCATCTCTATTGGCCCTTACGTGACCCGACTAGTGCGACGCTTCAGGCTCCTCAACGTCGCGGCCCAAGAATCATCCCTCACCCTCATCGGCCAGATGTCTCCACAAGGCATCTCAAGCATGCTTAGCATGAGGATGATCGCGAGTCACTGAGGAACCTACCCTCCCCAACAATCTACTGAGGAGGAGGCCTACGAGGACATTCCTGATGATGTCCCCCCACAGCACGAGGACCCACCGACTTAGCCACCACCACCCTCTCGTCTAGTTCATGCGGCGGCTTTATATGCTGACATCTCTAAGCGCCTCACACGATTCGAGCATCAGTGTTTTCAACGATTTGACAACATTGATGCTACTCTACAGCAGATTTGTCAGCACTTCCACATCTCATCGTCAGTCCCACCTCGCGAACCATCCAGCGATGAAGATGTTTAGAAATATTTATTTTATTATTTTATGTTTTTAATTTTTATTCAAACTACTTTTTATTTTTTTAGCAGATTTAGAATTTTATTATAAATTTTGGTTATTTCTTTTTGAGTACTTATTCTTCCTAATATCCCCTAAAAAGTTCTTAATTTTATCACAGTTATATAGAGCTCTTAAGCTCATCATCATAGAGAAACTAAAACTCCACCGGGAAAGGTTCTCCACGAATGTCATGTCCTGCTCGACCACGACCATAGCTACCACTAGATATAATATTCTTTTGGCGCAAGACTTATGGCCTAATGAACCTCTACGACCGCCGGAGTATCCTCCTCCACTCTCGAACCGATTACTCTCCAAAAATCTAGTTCGAGGAACTCATCATACAAGAAGTTTCACTTCTCTCTCTATCTTATTTTTATTTTATAATACCTATCTTTGTACATTGAGGGCAATGTACATCTTAAGTGTGGGGGGAGGCATTCATTTCATTATCATAAAAATCCCTGAATAATTACCTTGTTCTCTTGAAAAGCTCTCATATCATATTTAGGATAAATTTTAATTGATTTATGATTTTGATTAATATATCTTGAATTAAAACATAGGAATTTATGCATTGATTGTTTAAACTTTAAGACATTAGAGAATCAAGCATGATAAGTTGATTTTTAAGAATTTAAAATTATAGGTTGTTTCCCCAAGTCTAGGTATTACTTTGAATTGGAATTCACGAGTCTAAACATCAAAAAACCATAATTTTTGTGAGATTTTTTAGCCTTTTGAGCATCTATTCATCCTTTCATGCTCACTTTTATTATTGCTTTGAGTGCGTCAGTATTGAACTGTTATTCTATAACTTGCTTGATTATGCATGTCGAGACCACACCATTTGATTTGATATATCAAAACGATTAAGGCACTTATGATTAACCCACTCATGCCATGAAAAGCCTACCTCCATGATTAACCCCTAGTAAACCCCATTGAGCCTAACAAGCCATTCCTTGTATTAACCTCAATATTAACCCTTAACCCATTATTTTTGAAATCCCCTAAATTAATCCCTATTTTTGTCGAGATTTGAGTTGAATGGATTGCTTAGCTATGTTTTTTTCTTAATAGTTAGTCTATGTTATTTAACTTGTTCTAAAAAAAACAAAAAAAAACTATGTATATTTATTAGTAATTCCATATTCTGAGAAGAAGCTCTATTGTACGCAAGTGAAAATTAACTCTTTTTCTAGTTCGGCAAATTTTCATTTCAATCTCGATTTTAACCCTTTCTTTCAGTTTGTGACCACACCCCCTAACCAAGCCTCATTACAACCCTCAAAAGACCTTTTTGATTGATGTATCATCTTAAATTATAGTGGTGGAGATTTAATTTTCATGCAAGCCTATAGTAAGGACTTTTCATTATTGACTATTGAGTGCTTCCTTTATTGTCCTTAAAAACACCTCGAGTGATTCGAGTGAATCTTTAGTGAGGATGTGAAACTCTGTGATATTCTGAATCAAAGGTAATTACTTAGATGCGGAGAGACACCTATGTTTTTGGAATAAAATGCTCAACTTGGAATGATTGAAACTTTTATGTTCTTTTAGTTAAATTCTCAATGTATGATTACCTATTGATTAATTTGAAGATATTATTGATAGAAATTATAAGTTGAAAAGAATTTATTTTGATTATGAGTTGAGGATTTTGCTTGAGGACAAGCAAATGCTTAAGTGTAGGGGTATTTGATAAACCGTAATTTATACATATTTCCCCCCATGTTTAATGCATTTTAGGGATGATTTTCCATTAGAATTGGTGAATTCGATGCTCCTAATGTTTTACTTTCATGTTTTACACTTAGGAGAGCATAGCAGAGCGAAAGGAACGAGAAACGGGCCAAAACGGAGAAAATGGGCCAAAGTACGAAATCAACACAGCCTGGACCTCCTCACACGGGCAGACCACACGGCTGTGTCAATCTGGAAGAATTGGAGCATGACTCACACGGGCATAGCACACGGCCGTGCCATTCTAATAGGCTCGAACGCGGCCAAAGTAATCGCACACGGGCGTGTCCCTGCCTAGCCCAAGTTAAGTCCAATTCGGAAAAGGCCACTTTTGAGGGCTTCTAGGCATTCCAAAGCCTATAAATACACCCTAGAAGAGGAGAAAAAGGGAGACGGAGAATAGAGGGTAAGGAATTACTCCAAGGAAGCCGATTAATCCACCTCAGAAGCTGAATTCATCATCAAGACTAAAGATCTCTCCTCAATTTCCCTTCATTTTATACCATAAATTTATAATTTTCATCATATACATCCATGACCTAATTTCAATACTTTGATAATCTTCAAATTGATCCCCCAAATAGGTAGATTAAGCTATACCATCAACAACCTTTCATTTTATACCATAAATTTATAATTTTCATCATATACATCCATGACCTAATTTCAATACTTTGATAATCTTCAAATTGATCCCCCAAATAGATAGATTAAGCTATCCCGATTTCAAAAATATTAAAATTACTAAAAACGGGACAAGGAAACTTACCCAATTAAGCCATGAAAGTTTTTTCTCTCTCTCATAGGTTTTCCATGTATTTTTAGGGAAGAAGATGAGAAAATAAGATGGTAATTTTTTTATCATCTTTTAATTAATTAAATTATTTCAATTTCCAATTTAATCATTGCCCTTTTTCTAAATTTCCATGGATGAGTCACTAAAATATCTACATATTTTCTTTAATGGTCTAATTACCATATAAGGACCTCAAGTTTTGAATTCCATAACTATTTAATCCTTGTAGCTACTAGAATTCAACTTTTTCATTTTATGCGATTTAGCCCTACTCGTAATTAAGCACATAATCAATAAAATTTTCTTATCGGGATCTTCACATGAAATTTCTAACATAACACGGATCATGTAATAAAATAAAAATAAATTTTATTTTTGGATCGGATTTGTGGTCCTGAAACCACTATTCCAATTTTCACTGAAAATAGGTTGTTACAACTCTTCCCCCTTAAGGATTTTCGTCCTCGAAAATCTTACCAGTAAAATGATTCGTATATTGCTTCCTCATCAAATCCTCCAGTTCTCAGGTAGCCTCTTCTATACGTGTTATTGCCAAAGAACTTTTACTAAAGCTACCTTTTTATTTCTTAACTCTTTTGTTTCTCGAGCTAAGATTTTGATATGTTCTTCACTATATGTCATATAAGGCTGAATCTCTACCTCTGTTGGAGAGATAACATGTGAAGGGTCGGATCGATACCGTCGTAACATAGACACATGAAAAACGTTATGAATCTGATCAAGTTCTGGTGGTAAGGCTAACCGATATACAACAGGTCCAATTCTTTCTGTAGTCTCATATGACCTAATAAACCGTAGAACAAGTTTAAATTGGAGAATTTTCTTCCAAAGTGATACTTTCAAGAATACCTTGTCACCAATTTAAAATTCTATTTCTTTTCATTTCAGATCAGCGTAAGACTTTTGACGATCAGAAGCTGCTTTCAAACTATCCCGAATTACTTTCACTTTTTTCTCAGTTTCACGGACTAAGTTAACTTCATGTAAATTTTTTTCACTGAGTCTTGTCCAATACAATGGAGTTCTACATTTGCGACCATACAAAGCTTCATATGGTTCCATTTTGATGCTGGACTAATAACTGTTATTGTAAGCAAATTCAATTAAAGGCAAATACTTTTCCCAGTTACCTTCAAATTCAAGTATACAACACCGAAGTATATCCTCCAAAATCTGTATTACACGTTCAGATTGACCATCTGTCTGTGGATGAAATGCAGTGCTAAAGTGTAACTGAGTACCCAGAGCTTCTTGCAATTTGCTCCAGAATCGAGATGTAAACCGAGGGTCTCTAACAATCTCAGAGACATATAATTCAGCCAATCTATCTAAAGAATAATCCATATGTGCCGAAATAAAGTGTGCAAACTTTGTCAACCGATCAACAATCACCTAAACAACATCTTTCTTATTTGGAGACAGGGGGAATCCCGATACAAAGTCCATGGTAATTCTTTCCCATTTCTATTCCGGTATCGTGACTGGCTGTAGTAATCTTGAAGAAAATGCTGACATATCAAACATTTAGATACAAACTCAGAAATATCTTGTTTCATTCCTGGCCACTAGTACATCTTTTTCAGATCATTATACATTTTATTACTACCAAGATGGATAGACATGATACCATTATGAGCTTCATTCAAAATCTTTTGTACTAGTTCTAAACCTTTCGGTACACATACTTTGCCTTTGAATAATAGACAATCATTGGTCCCAATCTGAAATTCTGAGTCAGGAGTAGATTCACTTTGTATCTGTTTTGCTTGCAACTCACTATCATTTTTCTAAGCTTTAGAAATCTGTTTCAAATATGTAGGTCTAGCTTTTAACTCAGCTATAATTGAACCATCATCAGATAATGACAATTGAGTATTCATAACTCGTAAGGAAAATAGAGATTTTCTGCTCAGAGCATCAGCAACCACATTGGCTTTTCCCGAATGGTAATCAATAACTAGATCATAATCTGTCAATAACTCAAGCCAGCAACGTTGTCTCAAATTCAAATATTTCCGAGTCATCAAGTACTTCAAACTTTTATGATCTGTGAATATGTGACATTTTTCACCGAATAAGTAATGTCGCCAAATTTTCAACGTAAAACTATGGCTGCCAATTCAAGATCATGTGCCGGGTAGTTTCTTTCATGAGGTTTTAGCCATCTTGAACCATAGACTACAACTTTACCTTCTTGCATCAAGGCATAACCTAAACCATTCAATGGCGCATCACTGTAAACCATAAATTCTTTACCCGATTTTGGCTGAACTAACATTGGAGCTTCTGTCAATAAAGGTTTTAATCTGTCAAAACTCTGCTAGCATTTATTAGACCACTCAAATTTCACATCTTTTTGCAATAGACAGGTCATCGAAGAAGCTATCATTGAAAAACCTTTTACAAAGCTCCGATAATAACCAGCTAGTCCCAAAAAACTTTAGAGTTCAGACAAATTCTTCGATGGCTTCCATTTAAAAATGGCTAAAATTTTATTTAGGTCCAGCCTGACACCTGCAGCAGATACTATATGCCCAAGAAAACTAACTTCTCATAGCCAAAATTCACACTTACTAAATTTGGTATACAATTGTTTTTATTGCAAAGTTTGCAACACTATTCTCAAATGCTCCGCATTTTCATTTTCATCTGTGGAGTAAATCAAAATATTATCTATAAATAGAACCACAAACCTGTCTAAATATGGGCTAAAAATTATGTTCATCAAATCCATAAACACTACATGTGCATTTGCCAAACCGAATGACATCACAAAAAGCTCATAGTGTCCATACCTGGTTCTAAAAGCTATCTTTGGTACATCTGAATCTTTTACCAGTAATTGATAGTAACCAGAATGGAGATCAATCTTTGAAAATATAATGGCACATTTTAACTGGTCAAACAAGTCATCGATATGAGTTTTGAGCTGTTTGTAATCAATGTACAGCCTCAACGATCCATCTTTCTTCTTTATAAACAAAACTGGCGCACCCCAAGGTGAGAAACTAGGTCAAGAAAAACCTCTGTTAATCAATTCTTGCAACTGTACTTTCAGCTCTTTCAATTCAGTAGGAGCCATTCTGTAAGGTGCTATGGATATCAGTGTTGTACCCAGAAAAAGAGCTATAGAGAATTCCACTCCTCTATCTGGTGGTAAACCAGGTAATTCTTTTGGGAATAGATCAGGAAATTCACGTACAATCGACACTAACTGAATCTTTGACTCAAATACTTTAGTATCCAACATATATGTGAGATAAGCATCATAACCCTTTCTGACATATTTCTGTACTGATATTGCTGAAATCACATTAGGTAATCCCTCCAGTTTATTAGATTCAACATGAAGTAATTCACCACTCTGATATTTCAATACAAAATATTTCTTCTTACAATTCACCACTGCATCATATTGGGTTAACAAATCCATTCCCAAAATCACGTCAAATTCATCAAATGGAAAAAACATCAAATTAGCCGGAAAGCAATAACCTTTTACCATCAATGGACAGTTTTTATAGATTTTATCCACCATAACACACTAACCCAGGGGGTTTGAAACTTTAACCATAAATTCAGTGAATTCAACAAGTAAATTTTTAGCAGACACCAAGTTTGTGCGTTTGTATGAATGTGTTGAACCAGGATCAATCAAAGCAGTAATATCAGCATCAAGTAGAGAATGTACCAGTAATGATGTCTGATACAGAAGCATCTTCTCTAGCACGAATAGCATATGTTCTTATAGGTGCTCGTGCCTCAGATTTATCTATTGTATCCCTGGTAGTACTTCGACTACCACTAACATTGCTGGGGTGACGGGGTGGTCTGCCTCTTGAAACAGGATTACTTGGATTTGGAGCTAATTCTATTTTTTTTCAACTCTTTCTAGACAATCTCTGAGAAAATGGTCAAATGAACCACATCGGTAACAAGCTCCACTTCTCAAATGGTATTCCCCAAAATGAAATTTGTTTCAATACTTGTACTTTGGTTTGGGATTACCAACACTATCCACACTGGTTACAGGTGGCGATGAAGGCTTTAGGCTAGAGCATTGAGAGCCTCGCTCTTTTCCAGAATAACTCGTAGAGGTAGTAACACGATCATAATACTTCTTTATTTTTTTAGAAGTAGATGATTGTGATTTGCTCATAATCTCTTTTCCAGAAACCCGAGCCTCTCTTTCAGCTTGCTTTTTTTATTACTCAATTCCTCAGCTTTGTGTGCTCGACCGACTAACACCGCTAATTCCCTTATTTCAAGAATTCTGATCAATAACTTGATGTCTTCATTTAAATCCTCTTTAAAGTGTTTACACATCTCAGCCTTGGTTAGAACCCATTCTTAGGCATATTTGCTCAACAGAACAAATTCTCGTTCATACTCAGATACAGTCATGTCTTCCTACTTGAGTTCTAAAAATTCTTTCTTTTTCTAATCCATAAATCTCTGACTAACATATTTCTTTCTGAATTTGCCTAGAAGATTTCCCATCTAACGTTCTCTCTCGGTACAACTGAAGTTATGGTATTCCACCAATGGTAAGCTGTATCTTTTAGTAGAGATACTGTACATTTCAGACATTCAGCAAGTGTACAAGATAATTCATCAAAAACCCAGATGATATTTTCCAACCAAAATTCAGCCCTTTCCATATCATTATCTACGGTAGCTCTAAATTCTTCTACCCTATGCTTACGAATTTTATCTACCGGAGGCTTACCTGTTCTAGCAGGTTCAGCATCCTGTGGCATTTCATGAACTGATTGATGAGCAGGTGGAGGAGGTTGTTGTATAGTGGGGTTTGTTCTTAAATACTCAGTAAACCATTCATTCATCAATTGAAAGAAGGCCTATTTTGCCTCCTCACTTCGGTCCTCAGATACGGGCCTCTCATTACTAGATGTCGATGCAACTTTTTGAACTGAAGCTGAAGCATTGTTCCCAGCTTCCTCCGATTTAGCTCTAGCTTGGTTGGATAACATACTATATAAAAAACACATTTAAAATGATCAGGAGACATCACACTATCACGAATTATATAATGGCATGTATAGCTAAACTCTTGTTTGCTACGTTAAATCTGAGAATCGGCTAAAATATAGCTCTGATACCACTAAATGTAACACCCCTTAACTCGTATCCATCGTCGGAACAGGGTTACGGAGCATTACCAAAACTTTCAGAATATTTTTCAGAGAATTCATGTAAATTACTATTCATTAACCAAGATTATTCATATCGTCTCTTAAATGGACCCTCGAGACCCAATATGATCATTAAAATCAAATCGGGACTTAATCAGGAACTTTAAAAGTTTTTCGTGAATTTTTAAAAATTTTCTAAGTTACAGGGCTCACACGCCCATGTGGACCATGGGATAAGCCCGTGTGACCCTGGGAAATGCCCGTGCTACAGGTCGTGTTCGTACCCGTGTAACTCTTTGGCTTGTGCACACGGCCATGCCTGTAACAGCTATATTTTGGGACTAGTTGGAATAGTGGTTTCAGAACCACTATTTTGGGGTTGTAGAAATTATTTTTAGTGATACTTGATGTGTTATAGCATGATCATATGAGTGCATGAAAATTTTGGTGAAATAATTTTAGCGATTTCATGCTTAATTGCGAAAAAGGGCAAAAGTTTAGTTTTCCTAGTTAAATGTGTCAAATAGCTATAGAACATTAAATTAGGGTATTTATTGAGTAAGACCATAAATATGTTAGTGACTGATCAAGGAGAAAACAAAAGGTTGGAAAGTCATAATTGGTGTGCATTAGCTGAATTTTTGTTAATAAAATAAAACAAAAAGAAAAAAATTGTTGTCATCTTTTCATCTTCCTTCTTCCCCACCGAAATTACTAGCAAAGAAGGGGTTTTGAAAGCTAAAAATTTCAGCAACTTATATCCCTTACAAGTAAGTGATTTAGATGCCTATTTTTGATAATTTTTGTACTTTTGGAGCCCTTGTAGCATGAATTAGCTAATGGGAGGACTATTTTGTGAAATGGTTTATAGTCTAGGGATTTTCCATGAAAGGATTTATGTTTTTTTTTCTGAATTTTTATGGAAGAAAATGAGTCTTGGTTGTGTAATAAACAACTTTTGTGAAAGGATTTTCATGGAAAACACCTAAAAGAGCCATTTTGTAAAAGTTATAAACTAGGTCGTAATTGTGTGAAATAGTGGAAAATTTGGGCTTGTCATAGGAGTAATAATTGGTCGGTTAGGCTTAGCTACTAAGGAAATTCTATGAAAATCAATTTCCGGGCCTAAGGGTAAAATGGTCATTTTGTAAAAGTCTAAGGGCAAAATGGTCATTTTGCCAAAAATGTGAATTTTGATTGTCCAAATTTATTTAGTGATTAAATGAGTGAATTTCATCATATTAGATCAAGAAAATCGAGATTTGGGCTTAAATAGAGAAAAAAATTAGCCGAAATTGCATTTGAGGTAAGTCCGTGTGATTAAATGAGCATGATATTTATGACATTGTTATTATACTTGAAAATCTATCTTTCCATGATTGTGTTAAAGTTTATGTTGATAATATTGTATATGATAAAGTGATGTCAAATGCAAATAACATTTATGTGTTGATTGAATTCTTGGAGATTTGATGAAATATGATATTCCATTGAAACGAGTAAGTTGTATATAAGTAATACAACTATATTGTTATTATATATGCTTAAATTGATATAGCATGAATTGCTTGGTTGTGGAAATAATTATGTATGATGAATATTGAGATAGTAGAATTCCCGTTTGAACCTTAAGAAATAATTCGGATATTCATGCCATGACATTCGGGTTAATTGTGTGCCAGTGTAAGACATGTCTATGAGAGCCAGTGTAAGACCATGTCTAGGACATGGTATCGGCATTGAGACGAGAGCTAGTGTAAGACCATGCCTGGGACATGGCATCGCACAAATATGTGAGAGCTAGTGTAAGACCATGTCTGGGACATGGTGTCGGCCTCGATTTCAATAGTCAGTGTAAGACCATGTCTGGGATATAGCATTGGCATTATACCCTATGTTTGAGGCTTAGTGAATATCTGATAGCTTTCTGAATGGTTCAACAATGAGAGTTATGGTTTAAGCTAAATGAGAAAGTTTATGACCATATTGTGAGTGGTACAGGTACTTACATGAAATTGATGAGATGTGAATTCAATTCATGTTATATGATT
The DNA here is from genome assembly GCF_007990345.1 of Gossypium hirsutum. NCBI lineage: Eukaryota > Viridiplantae > Streptophyta > Magnoliopsida > Malvales > Malvaceae > Gossypium > Gossypium hirsutum. Next base: position 33,004,999 of record NC_053424.1, read on the forward strand.
TGTAAGGAATGAATATGAGCATGTTGAGTAACACAGGTATGTATGCTAAGCTCATGAGAAATGATTTCAGTTTATGATGAACATTTAGTGAAGATGTAAATAGGTAATTCATGCTTATGAGAATTATTTTGTGATGACCTTGTGATTATAAGTCTATGCTTATAATGTATGAATATGTAACCTTACCAATGGGGTGAAAATGAATTAATATGGTGCGATAAACGTAGTATCGTTAATTTACACTAAAACAGTTTTGGACAGCAGCCATAGTCTGACTTTAAAAATCCGCCAAAAATTGTGAAAATTGAGTTAGAGGCTGAATAAAATATGAAATTAAAGCCTAATGGGTCTAATTTCACATGGAAGAAATAGTGTAAGCAAAAGAGTTTCATATTATTAAATATTTTAATTGTTGTGAGATAGAGTCAGAATGACTTCAAAATCCCCTGTTCTAATTTTAAAAAATCATTGAAAATTGTAAAAAAATATTTATGAGTTATAATTTATTCTTAGAATTCTTAATAAGTTTATTTTCAAGAGAAATAGACGGGAACATCATCTGAGTCCTGTATTATGAGATAATTAATTTTTAGTAAAGAGGAGTCAGAACTGTCTGACAGCGAAAAAGCGATAACTTTAAGGAATAAACTGTACTAATTAGATGGACCAAAAATTTTTAAATTTTATGGTAAGAAGATATGTGAGTTTAGTTTCAGGGAAAATTAGCAGAACTTTTGGAGTTCCGTATCTCCAGATATAAATAATTTAGTGACTATGACTCGAGAAAACAGCTTGACTGGAACATGAATAAAAATGCAAATAGGGTTGTATTACCATGAGAAGCAAGTGGATAAATTTTTTATTACTTTCATATGGTCGTACTAAGCTATAAAGCTTACTCCCTTTCCTTTCCTTTAGTGTTTTTAGGTTAGCTCGGGGTTGGAGATCGTCGGAGGCAACATCACACTATCAAGTCGCTACCTTTGGAATAATGAAGCATATATTAGAAATTTCAATTGAGTGGCATGTATAGGGATCTAGTTGATTGACATGTATTATTTTGCTTTGGCCAAATGTGTTGGCTTATATTAAGTTAGATGTATAGGGCCATGAGATGTGGCTCATATTGGTTTTGGCTTGTAAGCCTAGCTATTCATATCATGTCTAATGTTTATAAGGTGATTATGTTTGTTTGTCATGCATGGTTAGTAATATGACATGTGTGTTGGATGTATGCTCTATGACCAATTGAGATGGTCATAGCCATGTAGTAATTGCACGTTATAAACACAACGTGATAATTATTGAACATAAGTGCTTGATTGATAACCTGGTACCATAGTATAATGGAAAAAGTGGTCATCAAAATGACAAGTCTTATGAGTGTGAAATAAGGAATCTAGACTTGGTATTGCATGAGTAGATGCATTACTTGTAAGAGGACATGTTAATGTTAAGAATATGTCTTAATAAATAGTGTTTAATCACTAAAATGATGGCATGATTTACGATTTTGATGTGCATAAGGCTGTAAGAGATTATGGGTAACATGAAGGCTTGGAAAATAGCCTAAGTGTTGGCCACACGGGCTGAGACACGACCGTGTGTCTCAATCGTGTAAAGGACACGGCCTGGAGACAGGGGCGTGTGGCCCGACCGTGTGGTTTGATGTGCATGCTGAGGTCATAAATAGAGAGTTACACAGCCTAAGGACACGAGTGTACCAAAGGCACACGGGTATGTCCTTATGTCCACATGGGCGTGTAACCCTATTTCATGGGAAAACTTTCTAAATTTTCCCGAAACTTCTCAAAGTTCTCGGTTTAGTCTTGAATCGATTTCGATGAATGTTTTGGGCTTCGTAGACCCAAATAAGGGATGACATGCATCTGTTTGAAAGGTTTTGAATTAAAAGAGATTTTATGGCCCGATTTTTCCATGAATGTGTATGTTTAGGCCCGGTAATGCCTCGTACCCTATTCCAGCGTCGGACATGGGTAACGGGTGTTACAATGCCACACGCCCGTGTGCTAGGCCGTGTGGTTAATTAAATTCTTTCAAAATTAGGTGCAGGTTTCACACGGCCAAGACACACGCCTGTGTTCTAGGCCGTGTAGCACACATGGCTAATACACATGCCCGTGTCTCTGCCCGTATGCTCAACTCTGAGCATTCTATTTTCTCAAATTTAAAGTGCAGGGGACACACGGCCTAACCACACATGCATACATGCCATTATACCAAAATGATTTTACTATATATGCCCAAAATAAGCTAGTGGATAGTGCGATAATGCTCTAGTGACCTCCAACCTTCACGAGCTTTCGAGCACTATAAAATTAGTGAAAATAAAACAGAGTAAGCATTACATGCTTAGTAAGTTCGTTTAACGAAAACTAAACTTACCAATCTCGTTTATTAAATCTAAGCATACAAAATGATGTTCCATCAACTTGACAAAATTTCCTAAACACATGCATTCAATCAAACGTGTTAGTCACAATACTTTCATATATATCAAGTAAGCATAGATGAGCTCATCATACAATTTTCCTTCATGACATTATTCATTTCATCCCATAATTCTCTTATCATGCCAAGATTTTTTCCGTTGATTCACTGAAATTCCGATGGATACTCGAGTAATACACTCAAGGTGTACAATTTAATAACCTATCAATTCTTATTTGAAGGTACCCATTAGGGCACTTAATCAAAGAACACACTCTGGAGCCACATATCGTATCACAGGATTACCAGTCCAGGCTAAATCCTTTATGTAACGTATGCTCAGAAGAGCTCAATTAGGATTACCAGTCCAGGAAAAACCCTAATTGTAACATATGCTCGAGAGGGATTATATTAGGATTACCTGTCCGGGCTAAATCCTTTTTATAACGAGGTCATTAGGATTAATCGTCTGAGCTAAATCCCGTCAGCAACAAATGCAGGACCTCATTCATTTTAGGAAAGCATATATACATATTAATCGAAATTCAATATTCAAACGAGACTTTACCCTTTTTCCAACATTTCCGAACATGTAATTATTCCACACATTAATAATATTCACATAAACACAAATCATATTTCATATAATCATAACATTCAATTTAACATATTTATATGCTCGATTAAGTTACACGAACTTACCTCGACACTAGTTTGCATATAAAATCTACTAATCCGAAACCTTTTCTTTTCCTCGATCTAACCTCAAATTTGTGTTGTCGGATCTATAGAAATAACTTTAATCATCAATTTCACACATTTCATATTCATTTGCACTCAATTTATGTCTTACGCAAAATTACTATTTTTTCCTTAACTTTTCCATAAATTCCAATTTTATCCCTAAGCTCGGAAAATGAAATTCATGCAATTTACTCCCTATTCCAAGCCTAACTGAAATTTCAACATAAAATTTACAGCACATATTTTCTATAAATTTCAAAATTTTCATCAATTTTCACAACTTTACATTTTAGTCCCTAAATCATGTTTTCATCAAAATCACTTTGTAAAAGTTATTTATCTATCAACAACCTTTTATTTTCTACCATAAATTTCTAATTTTCAGCATATACATCCATGACCTAATTTTCATACTTTGATAACTCTTCAAATTGATCCCCCAAATAGATAGATTAAGCTATCCTGGTTTCAAAAATATCAAAATTACTAAAAACGGGACAATGAAACTTACCCAATTCAGCCATGAAACTCCATGAAAGTTTCTTCTTTCTCTCCTAGGGTTTCCATGTATTTTTGGGGAAGAATATGAGAAAATAAGATGATAATTCTTTTATCCTCTTTTAATTAAATAAATTATTTCAATTTCTAATTTAGTCCTTGCCCTTTTTCTAAATTTCCATATATGAGTCGCTAAAACTTCTACATACTTTTCTTGAATGGTATAATTACCATATAAGGACCTCAAGTTTTGAATTCGATAGCTATTTAATCCTTGTAGCAACTAGAATTTAACTTTTGCATTTTATGCGATTTAGTTCTCGTAATTAAGCACATAATCAATAAAATTTTCTTATCAGGATTTTCACATGACATTTCTAATATAATACGGACCATGTAATAAAATAAAAATAAATTTTATATCGGATTTGTGGTCCCAAAACCACTATTTCGATTTTCACTGAAAAATGAGTTGTTACAATAAATGCTAAATGAGTTATACATGTATTGTTCGTGAGGAATCTAATATTTTAAGCACAAGATGGATGTTCTAATAATGAAATAAGATTGTATAAATGCTTCTGGAATGTATGAGATGATGTGAAATGAAATGTATGTTAATTTTTGAACGGTGTCAAAGAATGAAAGATCTATTAAGTAAATTTGTGTCTGTCTCCACAGAGTCATCTAAAGGAGTCCGTTGGGACTTTAAACACGATTCTCTAAAAGGAAAAGTCCATGGAACCATATTGTGTAAGACCTTAGCTAATGGGCTATGGTGTTGTAACACCCCTAACCCGTAACTGTCATCAGAATAGGGTTTCGAAACATTACCAGAACTTTCAAAAACATTTATAGATAAATCATGCAAGTTACTATTCAAATTCTGAAATCATTCATAACGTCCCTTAAATGGACCCTCGAAGTCCAATATGAACATTATATTCGAATCAGGACTTAATCGAGAACCTTACAAATTTTAATGAAATTTTTAAAATTTTTCCAAGGTGCAAGGCTCACACGCCCGTGTGGTCCAAGGGACACGCCCGTGCTACAGGCCATGTTCAACCCGTATAACTCTCTGACTTGTGCATACGACCATGCCACACACTCGTGTGCTAGGTTGTGTGGTCAATTAATTCATTTCGAAATTAGGTGTAGGTTTTACACGGCCAAGGCACACGCCCATGTTCCAGGCCGTGTAGCACATATGGCTGAGACACACGCCCGTGTCTCTGCCTGTATGCTCAATTTTAAGCATTCTATTTCTCAAAATTTACAGTGCAGGGGACACACGGCCTAACTACATGTCGTGTACCCAACCGTGTGTCACACACAATCTAGACACACGCCCGTCTGTCGGTCCGTGTGGACAAAGTAAAGCCATTTCTAGCTTCATTTCTCACCCAAAATCACATTCATGACCTGCACTTGAAACACACATTCAATACCAACCATTCGAAGCATCCAAATTAAACAAATTCTATCATTCAACATGGCATACCATCACATGCATACATGTTCATAATCTTGTCTTAGTTTAGTCCATCTGTTAGACAAAATTTGATCAACTACTTAACACATATGTAGCTATCATAGTATGACATTACAAATATATCAAAACAAACCATTACTAGCCATTCTAATGGCTAGATTACAAGCATCATTTACATTTACATGCCAATATGGTCAATATAACCTATACATGACATTACAACCAATATTGATTTATCATATTGTACCGACATGGGCCAATGGATAGTGTGAGTGATCTCCACCGAGCTTCTAATTTACTCTAAAACAAGGAAATAAAACTAAGTAAGCATAAAACGCTTAGTAAGTTCGTATAACATGGTACTTAACTTACCATTCATTCTATTTTTAGGTAACTATGTAAGGCATAATCAATCAATTTGACCACAAGCCCTACACAACTTCTCATTGCCCTTGTTAGTCATATATTCCATAATAACATCAAATCATATATGCACTAACAACAATCAAGTTTCCAAGCATATATGCTTTCCACAACATGTATTCATTCAACATGCATAATTCATCTCATTATTTCAAGTATGATTTCATAATAGTTCATTTCGAGTTTAGATCATTTCATATCATAACATTACTCATATTACTCAGAATATCAAGGTCACGATTAGCACACTCAAGGTTACAAGTCTATAATCAAGAATGAACATATATTCATCAAATAAAGTCCATGTACAAATATCATCATCTCTTGTTTTCATATATCATTTGTCATGTATCATCATTTACTTGTATTTCAGACGGATACATGTAATAACTCATTTTATCATTCATAAATTCTCATGCCTGGAATTGTCACCCATTGAATTTATTCAGAATATCAATTGATACACAGGTAGTACACTTGAGGTGTATGAATTAGGATTCGTCAATTCAAGTCCAATGGTACCCATAAGGTACTATATCAGAGAGTACACTCTCGAACCACACATGTATACAGCAGGATTACCAGTCCAGGCTAAATTTTTTTTATGACATATGTTCTAATGAGCTTGATCTGGATTACCCGTCTGGGCTAAATCCTTTCATAAATGAAGTCAATAGGATTACTCGTCCGAGCCAAATCTCGTCAACAACAAATGCAATACCTCATTCATTTTAGAAAATTACATTTATCCATTGATTTTTTGCTTTATTTAAATGGGATTTAACATTTCTCAAGCATTAACAATCATGTGATTATTTCCTACATCTAAATCATACATATAATTCAAATAGATACATTCCACATTCATTTCAAGCATATAAGAAAATTTTTATCATTTACCATTTATCGAGCATTATTATTGATCAGGCACTTTAATTTATCGGGCTATAACGAGTATCTGATCATTTCACATATTTATGGCATTTATATAATTCACAAAGACAACATTAAATTCAAGCATAAAAACATATACAATTTAGTTACACAAACTTACCCTGACAATGTTCGTGTATGTAAAACCTACTAATTCGACATTTTCCTCTTTCCTTGTTCTAGCTCTGAATTTGGTCTATCTGGATCTATACGAGTAAATTTAACATCAATTTACCATATTTCACATTCAAGTGGACTCATTTTTTATTCTAGGAAAAATCACCATTTTGCCCCTAACTTTTTCATAAATTCTCATTTCGTCCCTAGGCTCGGAAAATGAAATTCTTGAAATTTAGCCCTCTTTCCAAGCCTAGACAAAATTTATATACTACATTTATAGCACATACATTTTCAAAAATTTAAGAATTTTCCATAGGTTTAATCACTTTTTCATTTTAGTCCCTAAATCATGTTTTCATCAAAAATCACTTTGTAAAAGTTGTTTATCTATCAACAACCTTTCATTTTCTACCATAAATTTCTAATTTTCAGCATATACATCCATGACCCATTTTTCATACTTTTATAACTTCTCAAATTGATCCCCCAACTAGATAGATTAGACTATCCCAGTTTCAAAAATATAAAAATTACTAAAAATGGGGCTTGATTACTTACCCAAATAAGCTTGATAAGTCTTCTTCCTCTCTCCTAGGGTTTCCATGGAAATATTTGGGGAAGATGATATGAAATTGTTTTATTTTTCATTTAATTAAATTTCATTTAATAACTTTTCATCTTTCCAATTTAGTCCTTAGCCCTTTTTTTATTTTTCCATGGATGAGTCATACCAAAATATCTAGATACTTTCTTTAATTGTTTAATTACCATATAAGGACCTTAATTTTTGAATTCCATAGCTATTTGATCCTTCTAGCTACTAGAATCCAACTTTTTCATTTTATGCAATTTGGTCCTTCCCATAATTAAACACTTAATCGATATAATTTTCTTATCAAAATTTTTACATGACATGTCCATCATAATATAGACCATATAATAAAATAAAAATCAATTTTATTTTTTGACTCAGATTTCTGGTCCAGAGACCACTGTTCTGATATCATCGAAATTGGGCTGTTACAGGTGTCATATGGAAAGACCATATCATATAAGACCATAACTGGTGAGTTATGGCATCATATGGGAAGAACTAAAGGAAAGTTATTACCTAATTGACTTCTCTGTGTGACCCAAGATGATGAGCGGCAAACTGCACGTAATGTGAGTCTAGGCGAATCCTTATCGTGAACACGCTAGAAAATAGAAGCATGTGTGATAACCTATGCAATCGAAGCCTTTTTGGCAATCTATGAAATGGAAACCTTTGTGGTGATCTATGGAAAGGAACACCTTCATGGCATATTCTAAAGGAAGGCCCTTATAGCAATCATCTGAAGGAAACACTTTTGTGGCAAACCCTAAAAGAGAGGAATAGTAAGTATGAAAAATCCTGAAGGAATGATATGTGTGGCTAGCTCTGAAGGACTGGTAGGTATGGCATACTATAAAGAAATAGTACATATGGAAAACTCTAAAGAAATAGTTTCGTAGGAAATGTTGTGACGTATCCTACACAGTCTTAAGATATGTACAAAGAAGATGGAATACACTAAAGAATATGGTAGATTCATAGTATGAACCAAGTAGACTAGAAGAACAACTCAATCAACAGTGTTTTATAGGTATGGGAATAGTTAAGAATCATGATAAGGTTGGGTGAATAACGTTAGTAATGTACTAAATATGTTAAGGGCTAAGCATCGTCACAAAGCAATGTATGATGTCTATGGTACGAAGAAGAAAGGTACTCGCCAAAGTTGAATTGAGGAACGAAGAACAATGAGATGATAATGAAATCACCAAATGCGTTGCACTGATGCGATACAAGTAAATGGAATTTAACTCACTAACTTCTCACGAACTTATCTATGTGTGTTGTGTCATAGGTAAGCTAATTTAGGTCTACGCTGAGAGAGACAATGCCAAGGCTACGCTAGGAGTGGTGGGACGGGCTATTATGCATACAGAACGTGTTGGTAGTACAATTGTAGTCAGTATTAACACTAAAGGATAAAACAAATAGAACATTGTAATTAAGTTATGATATTCGCTGTAAGTCCTCGCTATTTGAAGTCTTGTACAATAGTAGTAATTATCTACAATACATGCAATTGTAAGTCAGTTGGAACAGTTTCCTTAAATAAGTTGTAGATGTTGAAAATTTGTATGTTTTGTTTTTGTGTAAGTTTGTAATAGAGTTGTAATACTTGAGATCCAGACCTGGCGAATCAGTTCGAGTTTAGGGCGTTACAAAAGGAATGAAAAAATTATCATAGAAAGGTTATGTCAAATCACAACTTTTTCTAACTTGGGTAGCAATGATGCATTGCTAGATGCAATTCATTGTCTTATAACATTAGAAATGTTTTGGTATTACTATTAACGTTACAAAAGCCTATAGGGTCATACCCTATGGTTGAAGCGAACATAATCCTAACACAGTTAGTATTGTATTCAATTGACACATGAATTAAAATTTAATTTAACAATAAAATATTGAACACATTATATGTACAAACTTAAACTTAATATATGAATTTTATTTATATAAAATATTAATTGAATACAGCTTATTGAAATTATTATCATTAGTTATAATAATAATTTCAGTCAAAAACAAATAACGTGGAAGATAATATTCTTTTGGAAAGAATATAATAAAATTTTCCATATGTTCTCTAATGGAATATTTTCGTTTTTATTATGTGATATCAAAGAAAAAAGAGAGTGAATTTCTGATGGTGTTAGGGTTAACAAGAAAAAAAATCATAAAAGGTCTAGCAACCACTTTTCGAATTCCCTCTAAAAAGTTAAAAGAGCTTTTGTTGTTTGTTCTTTGACTGGGTGGAATACGTAGAGGCCGAGACATTTTTTGTTGCAACTTAGAATCAACATCACAAAAAAATAAATCCTAAAGGTATGTCTTCAAATCTTTTTCAACCCGATTCATTCCTCATACATAAATCCATAGTTGAGGACCGCTGGAATAATTTTTTCATTACACCATGAGGCGTATTGGCATTCCAGCTTTACTAAAATATTTAGAAAATTAAGTGGTTGGTTGAAGAGTTATTAGATTTCAATTCTAGTTTAGTTAGATTAGAACTATTTGATTCCATAATATGAGACAAAATGATTAGGATTTAGTGGTTGATTTGGTCTGTAGAGACCGTGCCTATAAAGTATATATATATGATGTGTAGGGAAATAAGAATTCTTCATAATTCTGTTTACAAATTCTTCTCCCTTTATAGTATCATCTTCTTCGTTCGCTTAAAAGAAGAAGAGGATGTAGTTGAAGAAAGCTCTGCATATTGCAGCCATCGTGTGATTTGGAGTTTGGAAGTAGAGAAATTGGGGAACTAGTAAGCTTTCTTACCCCTTTGAACTCGTTGATTAAAGGAAGAAGTAGAGTAAGGACTCTTAAAATTTTATATATAATTAATGGATTTTGGGTTTTAATGTTTCAATGCCTTCAAGTTAACCAATCAATGGTTTTTATGCTTAGCTACTAGGATAGAGAAGGTTTTGATGTTTGGACAAGCTAAGTTGATGAGGATAAAGGAATCCATTTGAGTCTCTGTACCTGACCTTCTGGATGATAGCTGATGTCATGTGCCTTGCATGTATCACATTGATTATGTACTGAGGTTACCTAAGTTTATGATGTGTGTGTGCTTGAAGAAAGAGTAAGCTGTGTTTGCAATACTATGTGAGCTCTTGCCAGTTGTTTACCGGTTGTTTTATGGTAGATAGTTAATGATAGGTAAGTTGGCGTGATTTATGTATAATGATAAATTATATGACATGCTTGAGTAATGTATGTGTAGTGCAGAGGGAAATTATTGACGGGTTAGATGGAGTTAGGATTTGAGAAATAGTGTTTTTGTATACTACAATATGGTGTTACTGGGCGCAAATCTTGATGTGTGAAGCTTTAGGCCTTGCAGAGGGGACACTGTGGTGTTCGAGTATCAAGTTAAAAGTGGTGAACTGGAGGAATGAGTGGGTGGATATGGAAAATGGAATTTCTGTTAGATTCCACAATTTTTTGTTGTTAGGTGCAAACCGTGATGTACAAAGTTTCGGGCCTTGCAGAGAGGACACTATGGTGTTCAAGCATCAATGTTAAATATTGAACGGAATTGTATCGACTGGCTTGCTATAACGGCACCGTAATGATAGTTATTAGATTTCATTGAGTAACACCATGATGGCAGTCAGCAGGATCTACGGGGTGACACCACAACGATAGTAAGGTCCTACGAGGTGACACCTTAAATAGGTTTAAGGTGTAGGACCATAACTCGGCTATGGAAACCAATGGAGTCCGTCTGGAAAATAAACATGAAATAATGTGTAAGACCATGACTTGGCCATGGCAACATAGAGAGTTCGCTAGGACACTAAAGACGTGGTAGTTCACCAGGACAATAAATACGGGAAAGTCCGCCAAGATGTAAAATATGGGGTTACACTTGGGAAGTCCACATATCAATATATCAGGAGACACACCATGGTATAAAGTAAGTTCATGGTGTGACTGGTTTGATAAGTCAAAAGACTGATTATACTAGGTGCATTTGGGGAACATAAACTAACGGGATAATGAGAGGATTCACCAAAGGCAATGATGAGTGGAGTCAAGGAAGTGTCTCCATCTAGTTAGGGTGAAAAAGGAAAATACTATTTAAGTAAAGCGGTAAACGTAATGTACATCAAACCGAGTCCGCAAAGGAAGCTGCATATCTCATATTGTTTGAGTAGATACTGAACGGGCTAAAATAATACACAAACTTAATTTGTAAGTCGAAAAAAAGGTAGCCGAAAGTTTGGCTAAACTGTTCAAAGCCTTCATGGGAGTATATGCCGGCCCAAGGCTAAATAATCAATAGAGCCTATAAGAGAATAGTGAAGATCGAAAGTCTGTCAAAACCGTGAAACACAGTAAAGATCTTTTTGATCTACCAAATGTAGATACCTTCAAAAATACCTAAGTAGGAGATAGTACGTAAGGAACCACATGTCTAATAGAGCATCTTGAAGGTGGGAATTGAAAGAGTGGGTACTATGGGGTTGCATTGTGGGTATTAGTTCTTCAAGGAAAATAGGAGATTAGGAAGAGATTGTATTATGGTATGGACCCATAGTTACGACAATCAATTGAGTAAATGCGAAGGGTCGCCAGTTAGAAGAAATGGATACAAGTATCACGGATGTGAAATATCGATAATCAGGGGTGAAACCTATGAAAGAACATGGTTTGGGCCAGACCAGGGTCAATGTCTGCAAATGAATGGCTCAGAGAGCATGAGGCATTAGCCTTGCCAACCAAGTTCACAAACTCTCCTATAAAACTTAGAGAGTTTAATTCTAAGTCAAAATCTCATTTTCTTAAAGATTTATTCAGTCTTGTATGACTTTATTATACAGGTATCACTAAGTTTTGAACTTATATAATTACTACTTGAATACAGGTTAGATAGAGACCCAGAAACCAAGAGGGACCAAGCCACACTCTGCCGGAGTAAGTGGTGCACAATAGTTGTTCATGTATATAGAGAGGCACCCATAGAGGCCACACCTCAGGGTTGAAGCTAACTAAGTATTCAGAGTTGAATTGTAAATTGTAAATGACTGTTGAATCATTAAAAGTGTCATGTTGTAAAAAAATTAGAACTAATATGATGTGTGTATAAATGTCAGAGGGAAATTTGAAGGTGTAAGTTGTCTAAGTATGTATTGTATTTGAAATAGGAATGTATTAAGTTTTTTAGATAGTTATGTCATCTGATACTTGGACTTGGTGATCGAGTTGGGTAATGGGTGTTACGAAACATATCCAAGAAAACTTAAGGGACAATAGAGCAATTCTCTATTTAAACCAGCCACACCTCATAAAATTGACTAGATTTTGAATTATAATTGATAGATGTTTACAATTATAAATTTATAATTCCTTTCAAATCTAGAATTGAAGCTCGGGAAAAAATATTTATTGATTATAATAAAATTTACTCAAATATATTTTCACTAAATCTCGACAAAGTAATCCCAAGGTATATTGATTTAGAGTGACTGACTACTGTGTATATTTATAGACAAAAGCTATGCAATATTCTAATTTTAATTTAGAGTCAAGAAACAATTAAACTAGAGAAGTTTCAGTCCATAAGGACTCAACGGAGTGCTCGCGATTGCTTAGGGACTAAGTAACCCTCATGGCCAAATATCCCTCGCTTGGGAAACAAACAAGCGACCCCTTTGTTTTAGGCTAACCTCTTTTGAATTGGATAAAATACAAGCCCAATAATTAATTAAATAAAACATTAAAAGTAGTTTTAATTAATAAATTAAAATTAACTGTAATCAAGTAATTAATACAATCAAATTCTATTTCCATTAAAATGATGTCAATTTATGTAACGCCCCAATTTTTGGGTTTTTTGTGTTTCTGTGATTTTTAAAATTTGTGTGTGTTCTGGTTTGTTAATATATATTTTAGTAGGTTAGTGGGCCTTTCGAAGGCCCAAACTTAAGTTAAATCCGTGGTAGTCTTCGAAATTTTAATTTTATGAACAGGTGATGCAATTGGCGTTTGGGCTTTTAAGAGTAAAGGGGTAAAATATGACACAAAAAGGAGTGTGGTGTAGTGGCAAGGTGGCGCCACTTAGGGGATAAGGAAGTGAAGCCATAGAGGAAGCAAGGGGTCCAAGGTTTAAGTCTTGGCTCTTGCAATATATTTTGGTTTTTCTTTTCAATAAATCTGGAAGCAAGTAGGTGCGCTTTAAAGTTTAATGTGTTGGATTTATGACACAAATGAGTTGATGGCCTAGTGGTGGTGGCGTGAGTTGGCATGTGAGAGGACTTTGGTTCGAATCCCTTGCCACGCAAAGGTTGATTATTTTACTATGTTGGGACGGCAAGAGTTGGTGTTGGTTTTAAATTCTGGTGATGGAGGGATCCCACATCGGGAAGCTAACATAAGAGTAGATGGAGAGCTGGCTTTAATTAGAGCAAACCATGAGGAGAGTAGGCATACCCTTCTTGGCTGATCCCTTTCGCTTTGTGACGTGTTCGTTTGGGTTGGGCGTCAGCTAAGAGTGTTTGGAGTGCGGATTAACTGCAGTCTCCTAACAGGTGTGTATTTCTCATTACTCTAGCAGTAGGACGGCTATTTCGGGCCGCGATAGGCTGAAATGGGCCATGTGGTCCCAATGGGTCCGTAGGCCCAAGTGGATAAGTTGAAGAATTACTAAAATACCTCTGTAGGGTAGGACTACTGATTTACCCCTGGAGGGTAAAATGACTATTTTGCCCCTCGTGCGTAAATGACTAACTTGTGTGATGATTGGGTTAGTTGACGTAGATTTATGTTAGTTATATTTAATTTGTAAGTCTAATGTGTTAGTGATCGATTGTAGGATTATTGCGTGGGAGATATCGTCATCAATCGTCATCAACCAGGTGTGTAAACGACACTCTCCCTTAGACTGAATCGATAAAAGCCGAAATACCGAAACGTTGGTATTTTATGAACTCGCGAGCGTGCGAGCGCTCGTGAGACAGTTGTTAATGAATATGGTGCATTTGGATGATTAGAGTGCAGAGTGTGCATTTTCGTGCACAACGGTATTTTTGGGCTTAATGGGCCGAAAATGGGCCAATGGGCCAACGGGCCCACTTTGGTAAAAAGACGAGGTAAGTACTTCTTATTACTTGGTAAACGTTAGAATGAGCATGAAACCTTAGCAATAGGTAATAATTACTGAAATACCCTTATGCATGCAAAATTACAATTTTATGCAAAATTACAATTTTACCCCTAGGGTTATTTTTTTCTGAAAAGCATGATGTTCTGTTTCTGTATACGTATGCCATGACATATTATTTCTGTTGCATGAGACATGGGTTTATATCGATGGAGGAAGCATTCTGGCAGCCTCGCTGCAATCTGGTGGCCTCACCACATATATCTATTCTGGTGACTTCGTCACAATATCTGGCAGCCTCGCTGCAATCTGGTGGCTTCGCCACATATATATATATATCTGTTCTGGTGGCCTAGCCACAATATCTGTATCTGGTGACTTCGTCACAATATCTGTATCTGGTGACTTCGTCACAATATCTGGCAGCCTCGCTGCAATTTCTGTGGTGTGTAGCGGTTGGGTGGGTCGAGTAGTCTCCCCACATGGTGTAAGGCTGGTACGGGGGTGTTATGGATGGCTCTGGGTTGGGATTTCTACATTCATGATATATTTGTTCTGTATCTACTATGGGCCTATGGGTTTCATTCTGATATCTGTACTGGGCCAAGGCCCAGATAAGTCTGACTCTGAGGTTTGATCTGTTTTCGGCTATGGTTAGGTTATGTTACACACTGAGTTTACCGAACTCACCCTTTATTTTCATCTCTGTAGGAAATCCCCAACCATAGTAGGCTTGGATCCGTGAGGGATTCGGAGTGGCCACATCATCTGCAAAGTTGCTTTTTCTAAGTTAGTTTATTTTTATTATTTTTATATTCTGATTTAATTTTGGGTTTTAAGTTGTAATAAAGCCGCTATTTAAATTTCTTTTTCCGCTATGGTTTTATTTTCTGATTATATTTATACTATGTCGAAACTGCTAGTGTTAGGCTGCGCGGGTTTTCAAAATTAATAAACGTTTCTAAGACTCAACAAGCACAACAAATGGATAGCCTAAAGATTGATAAACCGGCTTTTCATTCAACCGCTGTTTTTACAAAGACCACCCCAATCACTTAAACCAACGAATGCATACTAAGTCGTAAGTCCATGTGACAAGTCAGATCTGGCCATAACGTCTGCGCCGGGTTTGGGGTGTTACAATTTACCCTATTAGAATTTATGTGCAAATTTATTTAATTATCAATTGTTTCAATTCTAAATAAAATTAACTATAAGAACTACTTAATTTAATTTTTACTTTAGACTCAACTCAATTATTTAATAAAAAATAGGGTAGACTATATCCACTGTCACTTTAAAATAGGGTTTGTCCTATTTTAGTCACTCTAAAATTTTCTTCTCAATTTAGTCACTCTAATTAATATAATTGTTTGAATTGGTCGCTACCATTAAAAATTTTGTTAATCCACTAATGAATTGTTGACATAAAAAATTAACACATTAAGTGGTTGACATGTGGCCTTCTTTTACTTTTGACTAAAGCTAGTGACTTCTCTGTAATTAGTCCAAAAATGTAACACCCCTAATTTAGCTGGGGCAATCCGACCCAAACCGGAATGTTACATCAGCCACCGGAGTGACTATTCGTTTTATTTCCAACCAAACCTCCAACTCACCATCAAGCTAAGTGAATAAAATAAGGAGCACGCGAGCTCTAAGATTTTAACTCACTATACTTAGCTTTCGCAGGAAAAGGGGTTCGTATGTCACAACAGCAAGACATGTAAACACAACGGGAACTCATGCCTACACATCAACAGGTAGAAGACTGTCAACACACACAGTAGCCTAATTCTAGGGCTCGGAACCTACACAGCTTGCGGATTCTAATCTTCACAGAATAAGTCTCTTTAAACAAGGTAGCTCTCATCAACGATCCCTTTGCATTGAGATTCTATGAACTCGTATCACAAGGACTCTCCTATTCCACATATCGCAAATTATTAAGGGTTTGCGGTAGTAATTCGTTAAATGTTAGGGTTCGTACCTTGCACAGTTTGACAACTTTGTCATTTCGCAACGACTTTGGTGAACTCTATAAAAATTAGCCAGTTTTGATTATTTTGTACTCTAACTTATGATGAACACTTTGATTAGAAAATAAATTCATAAACATGAACTTGTAAATTAAGAAAACATCAAACATGGTTTTGATTTATATTCAGACTGACAAGAAGTTGACATACTTAACATTTAGGAATATATATAGTTCTATCATTTCGCGAATTTGTAATAAATAAATTTAAAACAAAACACTAAGTCTTGAAACAATCAGCGAAGTCAACAAAGAGAAAGATATTTCTATGCCAAAGAAGAGTCCCACATTTCCTTTAAGCCCCGAGTTCATTTGTACCACCTATTCAGTGTTTATGCCTCACTTGGATCACTCACTTCGTCGCTACACACCATGCGATCTAGCTATTTGTAGTGTTTAGAAAAGAGTGTGTAAGTTCTTGCGAACTCAATGAATGTACAGGAAAACCATGTAGCACACACAAAAACATAAGTTACACAAGAATTTTAACAAGGTTAATATTTTGCGAACTGGGTTCGCTATATTTATGCAATGCCTGGTTCGTGAATACCTGTTGTCAATTAACTTAAAACAATAAAGCACAGTATTTTGGAAAACACAATCTTATCAACATGTTCTTTTTTGTTGGATAAACGGATCTCCTTATAACTCCTCACTTTGTCTCAATGAGTCATGACATATCCCATAAGTGTAGCATTAAGATACTACTCTCCATCACACTAACATGTCCCACTGAATGGAGCTTAGCTTGTCATTCCCTTATTTCTCCTAACCTGGCCCAAGACCTCTCGCCCAACTCACAAAATACAAAGGTAAGTACTCACATTCCTATGGCATGCCAACCATATCCAACTATTTCAAAGATCACAATACCCAATAGCCACAATTACACATATTAATTCGCATATTTAAAACATATCACAATCATATACTTCGCGGCATAATTGTTGTGATCCTATAATCAACTAAACTACATATGCAAACTATTGTTCGCATGTGTGAACTCTTTATAAGATAACACAAAAATTTATCAAAAAATACTAAAGTTAAAGTAAGAAACTTACTTTCGGGACTTAGATTAGGTGTTTTAGACCAACCTAAGCTCCTATTTAACACAATGGTTCATGCATACCAGTCGCGACCCTCAAACACTTACCAATTTGCTGAAAATTTTAAACAAGCTTCGTCTTTCCCCTATCTTTGCTTGTAGATGGTTCTATTAGGTTCACAATTTCACAAACATACACAAGTCACTAACAGTCGAAACACATTAAAACTCATACATAAACACAAACGAACCTAGGTTCACATATACTCGTCTTTTGGAAAACCTAGTTTCTTTTGTTGTGAACTTTCTTAATTACTTCTAAGTGTCTAACCCAATAAAGAAACAGAATCTTACCTTTAATCCTAAGAGCTAAGTTCTAGGTTCTTGTTTTTGTAGAAACTTGACAACAAAAGAAAGAAGTAATCGATAAAGAAGTTTGAGAGAGTTTTTTCATTTAAAAGAATATGACATTTTTAATGAAAAAAGCTTAATTTATAGCCACTAGGTCTTTTGATGTTCTTAGGATGCCCAAGTAGACGTAGGAAAGAGTTACGTGCATGGGTGGGGTTGTGAAGAGAAAATAAGTTGACTTCATAACTTTGGTATAATTTCCCTTTAGTTACTCCTAACTTTTTTTTCTTTTACAATCAAGACCCTAATTTCACTCTCGACCCAAACTAGTGACCGTACCTCACCAGTCCCACTGGCAACCCCAACTGTCCAGGCCTCAAACTCCTAGGCCCTATTCTAGGATGTTACAAAAAAATATTTTTTTCTTTATTTTCTCTTATTTCTTTATGGTTTTACATTGTTGGGATTTTACACAAATAGTTTCTCCATTGTTGTTTCAAGATATGGTCTTAGTGCTTTTAAAGATTATATGAGGTTTTGAATAAGTGATTTTTTAACAAGAATGAAAATTTAGGATACAAAGATGAAAAAAGCAAGCATCGGGTAATTTATATCAAGTTATGGTTGAAGATGAGAGGAATGTTAAACTTATAATAGAAATTGGTGATATTGTGAATGTTTTAGTACAAATTCTTGATTCCTAGATATGGAAATTTAACAAGAGGCTTCAAATATTATGAATTTGATATTTGGGTTTGATTTGTATAAATGGTTTTTGGTTAAATATGGGATTAATGGTGCTTTGGTTCGGGTTCTAGAAACTAAGAATTATTTGGGTAAAAAAAGGAGTTGTTAAGTGTGTGCAAAATTTGATTGTTAATGTTGATAGTGCATAGTCTGTTTCACCTCATGGTGGATTGGTTTCTTAATTCCTTTTTAAGAGAAATTAACCACTTATATAACATGATTGAACAATTGAGGATGATAACAAAATTTTTCATTTGTGAAAAAATGGTACCTTGGGTTCCATTTGCTACTTGTTATCCATGTGGGCAGTAAACTTCTTGAATAAAAAGGAATCATAAACAAAAAGGATCAAGAAGAATGTATTGTTTTGGCAATCAAAAGAGGCATCATTAAACTAAAAGAATGTCCTAACCTAGTAATTGGTTTATGCTAAAGTATGGGTGGGATATTATCACAGACTGTAGTTTTTTCTGAAATAGATTAAAAAATGTTGGACAATTATTATTAGAACTTAAATTTCATGTTGTTCACGTCTCGAGGTGGGTTTTGACATGAAAGATAGTTGTTGTAGATCCATCATTGAGAAAATTGTGAAGAACATGATTGAAAGGAAGAATAAAGAAATAATAAAGTAAATGGATGAGAGAAGGCTCATCTGTCGTGCTAGAAAACCAAAAAAAAATAAGCACAGAAAAGAATGGACAAAAAAAAATTTTGGACTAATTATAAGGGGTCCTTAGTTTTAGTAAAAGAATTCATGTTTCAATGACTCAGTGAGCTAATGTACCACGTCAACAATTCGTTAGTAGTGACTAATTTGAACAATTATCTTACTTAAAGTGACTAAATTAAGAAAAAAATTAGAGTGACCAAAATAGGAAAAACCCTATTTTAGAGTGATTATAAGTGTAGTTTACGTTAAAAAAATCCAAACATTGATTTCAAAATTTTTGATTTTTAGCCATTGAGTTCCGCATCACCTTGTTTACCAAAGTGGTGATGAATTTGTGGAATTACCAAAGGTAAAGCTAAATGCCCCCTCAATATTTTTTGGAAAATATCATTTTCCCTTGAAATTTTAAAAGAATTTTAATTAGGCCCCCTAAATTTACAAACAAAAGGACTTGGGCCATTACGATACTTTTTGGGTTTTGAATTGCCCACAATTCCACAGGGATCTCAGGTTTACAAAGGCTTTAATATTCCACAAGTTTTGGTTTTTTTTTTAGAGTGAAAGTAGTCGTTGCCATGCGTTACAGGCATATGATTGTGAATTGCTTCTTGATCTTTAAGTTTATTGAAGACTTTTTGGTTGTTTACTTCACATTTCACATACATGGCATGACGTCACCTTGCAAGCCACATCTCCAAGCTGGATCAACACTTATAGGTGTAGTAGCTTTATTTTCAGTGGTGTAAAAACGACAGTTTCAAAACCCTATTTTCATAATGTAAATATTAATATTTAATATTTATGAGGCTAGCATAGAAATATATTAAAATTTGGTCCATTAATTTTGTTGAATTGCTAGTTAATTGAGGTACAATGATTAAATTGTAAAAGCATGTCATTATAGGTTTTTAATTGGCCAAAGGTTTAGGGATTTAAATTGCGATTAACCCAAGGTCTAAAATGGAAAATAAACCATCATGAATAAGCTATAGTGGATGAAAAATGCTAAGATTCCTTTAAGCATGTTTAATATTAATTAATTTTAAGATTAATTATTTACACTAATTCTTAATTATGGTATATAAGCAAATTGGTGGAGGAAAATAACAACCATTGTCATCTTCGTCTTTCCACTGTCCCATTTAGAACAAAAACAGAAGGAAAAAGCTTTGAAACCCTTCAAGCTTTCGGCTAAAAATTAATAGGTAATTTTAAGTCATTTTCTTATAATTTTTATGTTTTTAAGGTCATAAGAGATTGATTTAGCTAACCCATGTACCAATTTGTAAAACTATTAAAGTTTCTAAAAGTTTTCATTGATGAGTTTTTAAAGAAATTGGTGTTATATTAATAGATTTTAAGCTTAGATATGAAAAATGACAATATGGTAAAGTGTAAATTCTTAGTTTTGTCCAAAAGGATCAAAGTGTAAAAATTAAATATTTGATGTGAAATTTCTTTAATTATTTATAATAGAGGGTCCTAAAATGATATAATTGAGATCGATTTTGAAACTGAAGCTCAAAATTGAAAGTTATAGCAATTTCGGTTTTAGGGACTGAATTTGAATAAAATGCAAAACTCTAGGGACATTCAGAAAATAAAGTTGAACTGATTCATGCTTATAATAAGATGTTATAAAATGATTGGAATTGCTTAATTGAATTAAATTACTGTTGTAACAGCCTGTTTTCAGTGAAATCAAAATAGTGGTTTCGGGACCACAAATTCGAGTAAAAAGAATTCTTTTAATATTATTTCATGGTCTGCATTATAATAGGAATAACGTATGAAAATTGCGTTAAGAAAATTTTACCAATTTTATGTTTAATTAGGAGGAAATGACCAAATTGCATAAAGTGCAAAAGTTGAATTCTAGTAGCTAGAGGGATAAAATAGTTATGGAATTTGAAACTTGAGGTCCTTATATGGAATTAGACCATTAAATGAAGTTAGTAGATATTTATGATAAATCATCCATGGAAAATTAGAAAAAGAAAAGGACAAATTTGGAAAGATGAAATAATAAAAGGTGATATTTTAATTAAATAGAAAATATCATCATTTTATATTATCCTCCCCAAATTTTTCTATGGAAACCCTAGCTAAGAGAGAGAAATTCAAGCAAGCTTAATTGTGTAAGTAATCATGTCCCTTTTTTAGTATTTTTTATATTTTCAAGATCGTAGTAACCTAATCTACCTATTTTGGGATTAATTAGTAATGTTATCAAAGTAATAAAAGTTTTCCATGGATGAGTATGCTAAAATTTTGAAATTTATGATACAAAATGAAATATTTTTTTATAAATAAACAACTTTTGTAAAGGAAATTTTCATGAAATTATGATTTAGGGACTAAATTGTAAAGGTGTAAAATTAATTAAAAATTTCTAAATTTTATGAATTACATGGGCTATAAATGTTATATGAAAATTCGGCTAGGCTTGTAATAAGAATTCAATTGTATTAATTTCATTTTCCGAGCCTAAGGATGAAATTGGAATAAATTAAAAGATAAGGGCAAAATGGTACTTTTGCCTAAGATGTAAATTGGATTGAATTGGATATGAAATGTGTTAAATTGATGTTAAATTCATTTATATAGATCCGAAAAGATCAAATAAGGAGTTAGATCGAGGAAAAGAAAAAGTATCGGATTAGTAGATTCTCGAATATGAACAAGTGTCGAGGTAAGTTTGTGTAACTAAAATGTATGTTTATATGTTTAAATTGAATGTTATGATTTTGAAATGTATGATTGTCATGTATAAACATAAATCACATATCTGATAATGTTTGACAAGTATTAAGTCTCGTTTGAATAAAGGAAATTTGATGGATACAAGATTTCCCTTATAGGTTGTGGTCCTGCATATGTTGTGGACACACCATAGCTTTTATGAGCATCCTATTACAAGCTCTCTCGAGCTTCCTGTTATATGGTTCCTGCGAGCATCCTGATCGGTAGTGATCCTGCATATGTTGCGGACTACCGCAGCTCTTTGTGAGCATCAGGTTATATGATCAATTGTGATCCTGTATATATTACGGACACAAACGTAGCTCTTTATAAGCGTCCTGCTATAGGCTCTTTGTGAGCTTCCTGATATGGCTCACTTGAACTTCTTGTTATATATGACTATCTAAAGCTCCCTAATAATAACTCTTCGGAGTTACCTGTTAAGCTCAATAAGCTTCCTATTTTAAACTCTTATGAGTTTCTTGTTATAGCCCAGATAAGCTTCCCATTACATAGCTCACATGTGCATCCTATTATATGGCTTGAGAGAGTGCTTCCTGATTATGTGCCCTAATGAGTACCCTTGAATATGAGTTGATGGACTACAATTTTGTATACTTTAGGTGTACTACATGTGTATCCATCGATATTTCAAATAAATTCAACAGGTAAAGTCCTAACATGGTTAAACCGAACTTAAGATGATTTGTTATAGAAATGTTCATGTTAAATGGAAATATGATATGAAAAGCACATGTATATAAAAGTTATTATAGGATGAGCTCATCTTTGATTCTTGATGTTTATATGTAATACATGGCTAATAAGTTTCTTGAGATAATATGTGTTTATGCAATTTTGCCAAATTTATTTAGATGAATTTTGTATGCTTACCTTAAATGTAAATGAGTGGTAAATTAATTTTTTGTTAAGCAAACTTAATGAGCATAATATGCTTACTCTATTTCATAGTACTCAAAAGCTAGTAAAGGTTGGAAGCGGGTTAGAGCAAGATCACAGCTCATTTTAGTATAATTAGTAAAATTTTCCTTGGTATAATGGCATGTATAGGTTAAATTGACCAAATGATGGTATGTTCATATTTGGTTGTAATGAGCCATTGGAATGGTTAGTGATGGTATGTTTTGATGTATATATGTATGAGACCATATTATGTTGAAATGTGTTGTGTGCTTGAATTGATATACATATTATGTATAAATATGCTTAAATGAATATTTGACCAATTTGATAAGTTGGTCACTTGAAAATATGTGACGATATGTCATGCATAAGAATTGGTTTTGGCTTTATTTAAATGTCTTGAATTGATTTGGGGATGTGTTAAAATGTTAATATAGGTGCAAGGCAAATTTGGGTGAGAAATAAGGCCCAGAAATGGCTTTATTTTGTCTACACGGGTAGAGACACGGGCGTGTGTCTCAGTCGTGTATGACACATGGCTATGCGCACGGGCTTGTGCTTTGGCCATGTGTCCCCTGCATTTTAAAATTTGAGAAACAGAATGCTTCGAATTGCTTACACGAGCAAAGACACAGGCCTGTGTTTTAGCCGTGTGTGTCACATAGCCTAGCACATGGGTGTGTAAATTGGTCGTGTGACCCCTGCATCTAAATTTGAAAAATTAAATTTTCCACACAGCCTAGCACACGGGGCTGTGGCTGGGCATGTGACCCAAGTCAGAGAGTTACACAAGTTGAACACAGGCTAGGACACCACCGTGTGCTTCACATTGAATGCCCACACGTCCTGGGACATGGGCATGTCACTTGGCCGTGTGAGCCACACAGTCTGACCACACGGGCATGTGTCCCTTGCACTTAAAAAAATTTTGAGATTTGAGAAAAAATTCTCTAAGTTCTCGATTTAGACTCGACTTGTTTATAATGCATAAATTAGGTCTCAAAAGCCTATATAAGGAATATTATGATTGAATATGTTTGATTTTGGTTATCAATAGAAAATGATATGAAATAATTATAAGTAATCTGTAAATTTTGGTAATACTCCATAACCCTATTTCGGTGACGAACATGGGTTAGGGGTGTTACATTTATTGGCATCAAAGCTACAGTTTAGCAGATTCTCAAACTAACGCAGCAAGTACGAGTTTGGCTATACATACCATTATATAATCTGTGATAGTGTGATGTCTCTTAACCATTTTAAACATGTTTTTAGATAGTAATGTCATCCAACCAAGCTGATCTGAGGAAGCTAAGAGTAATGCTCAAGCTTCAATTCAAAAAGCTACTTCCAGTAGTAGAAGGCTCGTATCTGAGGGCCAATGTGAAGAGGTTAAAGAAGTGTTCTTTCAAATGATGAATGAATGGTCCATTGAATATTTGAGAACAAATCCTCCTGTACAACAACCCCCCATCCTGTTTCTCAATCGATTCCTAATATACCACAAGGTACTGAACTTGTTAGAACTGGTAAGCCTCCTGTAGATAAAATTCAGAAATATAGGGCCAAAGAATTTAGGGCTACTACTGAAGATTATTTGGAAAGGGCTAAATTCTGACTTGAAAACACTATCAGGGTTTTAGATGAATTGTCATGTACATAGGTTGAATGTCTAAAGTGTGTTGTATCCTTGTTAAAAGATTTAGGTTATTAGTGGCGGAATACTTTAATTTCTGTTGTGCCAAAAGAGCAGGTTACTTGGGAATTTTTCCAAACTGAATTCAAAAAGAAATATATCAGTCAGAGATTTTTAGATCAGAAAAGGAAGTAATTTTTAGAGCTTAAACAAGGAAAAATGATAGTATCTGAATATGAACGAGAATTTGTTAAATTGAGCAAATATGCCAAAGAGTGTATCCCGACTAAATTTTCCATTTGTAAAACTTTTGAAGAGGGATTAAATGAAGACATCAAGTTCTTAGTTGAGATCCTATAATTAAAAGAATTTATGGTACCGGTCGATCAAGCACATAAAGCTCAAGAATTAAGTAAAGAAAAGAGATAGGCAGAGATGGAAGTCTGGACTTCAAGTAAAAGATTTATGGGAAAGTCATAACCATCAGCTTCAAAGAAATCAAATAAATATCATGATCGTTCTACCACATTTATGGGGTACCCTAGAAGAGACCAAAGTGCTCAATGCTCTAATCTGAGATCTCCAGCCCCATTAGTAGCAAGTGTTGGAAGCGTTAGAAATCACAAACCTAAATGCAAACATCGTTATAAATTTCATTTTGGTGAGTGCCGTATGAGAAGCGGAGCCTGTTTTAGATGTGGTTCTCTTGACCACTATCTCAAAAATTACCCAAAAAGGATTGAAAAAGATATTTTTCAGACTTCAAAGCCAAGCAACCCTACCTCGTAACCCCGGGAATGTCAGTGGTAGTTGAGGTACAACAAAAGATTCAATCGCTAAATCTGAAGCACAAGTACCAGCAAGAACATATGCTATTCGTGCACGTGAGGATACCTCTGCACCTGATGTTATTACTGGTACATTTTCACCTCTTGATACTGATATTACTATTTTGATTGATCCTAGTTCAACACATTCATACATTTGCACGAATTTAGCATTTATTAAAAATTTATCTGTGGAATCCACTGAATTCGTGGTCAAAGTATCAAACCCCCTAGGCCAGTATGTAATGGTCGATAAAATTTGCTAGAAATTTCTGCTAATGATACGGGGTTTCTATTTTTTGGCTGAATTAATGTTACTACCATTTGATGAATTCAATGTAATCTTGGGTATGGATTAGTTAATTCAACATGATGCAGTGGTAATTTGTAAACATAAATATATTCTATTAAAATGTCAAAATGGTAAATTGCACCGTGTTGAATCTGATAAACTGGATGGGTTGTCTAATGTGATCTCAGCTATGTCAGCACAAAAATATATCAAGAAAGGGTATGATGCTTATCTTACATATGTGTTGGACACTAAAGTATCTGACTCAAAGATTAAGTCTGTGTCGGTTGTTTGTGAATTTCCTAATGTGTTTTCAGAGGAATTACCCAGATTACCACTAGCCAGAGAGGTAGAATTTTCCATAGATCTTGTTCTTGGAACAACATCTATATTTATAGCACCTTACAGAATGGCTCCTACTAAATTAAAGGGGTTAAAAGCACAGTTGGAAAAATTAACTAACAGAGGTTTTGCTCGACCTAGTTCTTCACCGTGGGGTGCACCAGTTCTGTTTGTTAAAAAGAAAGATGGATTGTTGAGACTGTGTATTGACTACCGACAGCTCAACAAAGTCACTGTTAAGAATAAGTATTCATTGCCTCGTATTGATGATTTGTTCGATCAGTTGAAAAGTGCTACAGTGTTTCGAAGATTGATCTCTGATTTGGTTAATATTAGTTATGAGTGAAAGACACAGATAAACCAAAGACAGCCTTCAAAACCAAGTATGATCACTATGAGTTTCTTGTGATGTCGTTTGGCTTGACCAATGAACCTGCAGTATTTATGGATTTGATGACCAAAATTTTTAGACTGTATTTAGATAGATTTGTGGTGGTATTTATTAATGATATCCTAGTATATTCCCGAGATGAAAATGAACACGTTGATAATCTAAGAATTGTGCTGCAAACTCTGTGTGAGAAACAATTGTATGCCAAATTCAGTAAATGTGAATTTTGGCTTCGAGAAGTTGGTTTTCTTGGGCTTATAGTATTTGCTGAAGGCATCAGAGTGGACCCGAATAAAATTTCAGTAATTGTTAATTGGAAACCACCAAAAAATGTATCTGAAGTCAGAAGTTTTCTGGGATTAGCTGGTTACTATCGGAGATTCGTAAAAGGATTTTTGATGATAGCTTTTCCAATGACACGATTGTTACAGAAAGATGTAAATTTTGAGTGGTATGATAAATGCTAGCAAAGTTTTGATAGACTGAAAGCCTTGTTAACTAAAGCACTCGTACTAGTTCAGCTTGAATCAGGTAAAGAATTTGTAATTTACAGTGATGCATCATTGAATGGTTTATGCTGTGTTTTGATGCAAGAAGGTAAAGTAATAGCCTATGCTTCTAGACAGCTAAAACCACCTGAAAAGAATTACCTGATACATGATTTAGAATTGTTAGCCATTTTTTTCGCACTGAAAATTTGGCGGCACTATTCGTTTGGTGAAAAATGTCATATATTCACTGATCATAAAAGTTTAAAGTATCTGATGTCACGAAAAGACTTGAACTTGAGACATCATAGGTGGCTTGAATTATTGAAAGATTATGATCGGGTTATTGATTATCATCTAGGAAGAGCCAATGTGGTTGCAGATGCTCTAAGTAGAAAATCTTTGTTTGCTTTGTGAGCAATAAATACCCGGTTTTTGTTCTCTTATGATGGTTCAATCATAGCTGAGTTAAAACCTAAACCAACATTCCTACAGCAGATTTATGAAGCTCAGAAAAATGATGATGAATTACGAGCTAAACGGGTACAATGTGAGTCAAATTCCGATTCAGAATTTCAAATTGGGTCTGATAATTTTTTATTATTTAGAGGTAGAATATGTATACCAAAGAATTCAGAACTTGTACACAATATTTTACTCAAAGCTCATAATAGTACTATTTTTTGTTCATCCGGGGAGTAATAAAATGTACAATGATTTGAAAAAGATGTACTGGTGGCCGGGAATGAAACGTGATATTTCTAAATTTGTATCTAAATGTTTGAAATGTCAGCAAGTAAAAGTTGAACATCAGATGCCTTCGAGATTATTACAACCAGTTATGATACCGAAGTGGAAATGGAAAATAGCTACCATGGGCTTTGTATTAAGATTACCCCTATCTCCAAAAATGAAAGACGCTATCTGGGCAATAGTTGGCCGTTTAACGAAGTCTGCACACTTTATTTCAGTATGTATGGATTTCTCCCTGGATAGATTAGCAGAGTTATATGTTTCTGAGATTATCCGATTACATGGAGTGCCGGTCTCCATTATTTCAGACAGGGATCCTCGGTTTACATCTCGATTCTGAAATAAATTGCAAAAAGCTCTGGGTACACAATTACATTTTACTACCGCATTCCATCCTTAGACTGATGGTCAATCTCAACTTGTAATACAGATTCTAGAAGATATGCTTCGATGCTGTGTACTAGAATTTGAAGGTAACTGGGAAAAGTATCTACCTTTAGTTGAATTTGTATACAATAATAGTTATCAATTCAGCATTAAAATGGTCATAAATGTAGAACTCCATTGTATTGGATAGAGCTCAGTGAGATACACGGAGTTGACTTAGTCCGTGAGACTAAAGAAAAGGTAAAGGTGATTCGAGATAGTTTGAAAGCAGCCTTTGATAATCAAAAGTCTTATGCCAATCTTAAACGATAAGAGAGAGAATTTTAGGTTGGTGATAAGGTATTCTTAAAAGTATCACCTTGGAAGAAAGTTCTCCAGTTTGGCCATAAAGGAAAATTGAGTCCACGGTTCATCGGACCATTGAGATCATAGAAAGAATCGAACCTCTTGCGTACCGATTAGCATTACCACCAGAGTTTGAAAGAATTCACAATGTCTTTCACGTATCTATGTTGCGACAATATCGGTCAAATCCTTCACATGTTATTTCTCCGACAGAAGTTGAGATTCAGTCTGACATGACTTACAGTGAAAAACCGATCAAAATTCTTGCACGGGAAACGAAAGAGTAAAACCAATCAAAATTCTTGCACGGGAAATGAAAGAGTTAAGAAACAAAAACGTAGCTTTAGTGAAAGTTCTTTGGCAACGACATGGAATAGAAGAAGCTAGTTGGAAACTATAAGAAACAATGAGAAAGCAATATCCGAAGCTCTTTACTGGTAAGATTTTCGAGGACGAAAATTCTTTAAGGGGGGAGAGTTGTAGCAGCCCGTTTTCAGTGTAATCGAAATAGTAGTTTCGGGACCATAAATTTGAGTTAGAAAAAAATTATTTAAATATTATTGCATGGTTTGCATTATGATAGGAATAACATATGAAAAATTTGTTAAGAAAATTTTACTGATTTCATGTTTAATTAGGAGGAAAGGACCAAATTGCATAAAGTGCAAAAGTTAAATTCTAGTAGCTAGAGGAATAAAATAGCTATGGAATTTAAACCTTGAGGTCCTTATATATCAATTAGACTATTAAATGAAGTTAGTAGATAATTATGATGAATCATCCATGTAAAATTAGAAAAAAAAAGGGACTAAATTGGAAAGATGAAATAATAATAATAGATGATATTTTAATTAAATAGAAAATATCATCATTTTATATCATCTTCCCCAAATTTATCTATGGAAACCCTAACTAAGAGAGAGAAATTCAAGAAAGCTTAATTGAGTAAGTAATCAAGTCTTGTTTTTAGTAATTTTTATATTTTCGAGATCGTAGTAACCTAATCTACCTATTTTGGGGATTAATTTCTGAAGTTATCAAAGTATTAAAATCTTTCCATGGATGAGTATGCTGAGATTTTGAAATTTATGGTAGAAAATGAAAGATTATTGATAAATAAACAACTTTTGTAAAGAAAATTTTCATGAAATTATGATTTAGGGACTAAATTGTAAAGGTGTAAAATTCATAGAAAATTTCTAAATTTTATGAATTACATCGGCTATAAATGTTATATGAAAATGAGGCTAGGCTTGGAATAAAGACTAAACTGTATGAATTTTTTTTTTGACTGAGAAAGACTCGAAGGCCAACATCAATTTATTGCATCACTTAAAATAATATCATGGATTTCTAAAGGATAATCCATCTCAAAATCCTTAGTACAATTATTATTGGTAGCCCAATTACACAGAAAGTCAGCGGCTTTGTTACAACACCGCGAGGCCCAAACAAATTTGAAATTAAGATAATGATCCAGCAATTTCAAACTACTCCGAATGCGGAAACCTATAGTGGACAAATCAGTTTCCGTCTTGTTAAGCCGGTTCACCAAGCTAACACAGTCAGATTCAAATTCCAGATTCCGCCAATATTTAGCCCTAACATATCTCATGCTCTCTTCAAGTGCATTCAACTCAGCCCATTCAGCTTGGACGCTTTTATCCCAAACCCCCGTCCGACCGCCAAGAACAAAGCCATCATGATCTCTTGCAACAAAACCAAAACTCATCTTTCCACCGTTTGTAGAAGCATCAAAATTAATTTTAACCACCCCCTGCCCAAGTTCCTTCTACACTCTCTTTATAGCAGGCTTAGGTAGTATCGGCTTCTCCAAGAAATTGAAAATGCGAAAGTCCTGACTTAAAGCAACAGCTCTATCCCAAGTCACTTTGGCCTCCTCCTCCACCTCTCTAAAGACTCTATTATTCCTACTATTCTAGATATTCCAAAGAACCGTGATAAAGTCAGAAAATGCCTTCTTGTCCAACGAACGAGCCATATCTTCAAGCCAATCAACACATCAATCATAGCTTCCCTCGATCAATGTATTCTTCAATCTACCATAAGCCAACACCGCCCTTGCCCTAGGATAGTTTTTCATAGCGTGAAGGAGATTTTCCTTATCACCACCACATCTAAGACAGGTACTGTTGACCTTTATACGAATGCCTGAGATTTTCTCAAGCGTGGTCAAAATGTCGTGCCCCAGGCGCCGGTAAAAAATCCTGATTTTTGGAAGAGTTTGCAACTTCCAAATGCTTCAGAGTCAGCCAAGAGTAAGTGGATTTAGTAGTGACAGAGGCAAAAGGGTTATGGAACCAAATACGATAGTCATCTGGACCATTATGAAGAATGGGAATTTTGCAAATTTGCTCCCCCAAGTCAACACCGTAAATCTCAAAGATCCTTCTCTCATTCCACCCATATTTCTCGTAAGTCAACAGATCACACACTTTGCTTTTAGGAACCTCACTTCTATTAAGACCAATCGATGCACCCAAGAGACCCTCAAAACCCCAATTATCATGCCATATGTTGATTTTATTACCCCACCCAACATTCCAGTCAAACCCGTCATGCAAAATGCTAGCTGCTTTGGCTATACTCTGCCAAGTAAAAGAGGGTTTGTCAACTTTCTTAGGGTGGAACACGTCCCCATCTGAAAAGTACTTAACGCTCAAAACTCTAAAGCATAATGTATCTCTACAGCTCACCAATCTCCACACCTGTCTACCTAACAGAGCCACGTTAAACCATCTCAATTCCCTGAAATCGAGACCCCCATGCCTTTAGGGAAGCACATACGATCCTAAGCTAACATATGCCAGCCTCTATTTATCTCTTTACCCCCCACCACACACGAAAAATCATAGATTGAAGCTCCTCAAGGACACCATTAGGGACAAAGAAAATTGAAAAAGCATATGTAGGGATAGCCTGAAGGATCAATTTTATGAAAATCTCCTTCCCAACTTTGGAAAGTAACCGCTTTGACCAGCTGTTAATTCTACTGGCAACACAATCAACAATGCTTTTAAAGGCTGCTGACTTCTTTTTTCCTATCAGAATGGGCAGACCAAGGTACCTATCTAGATTATTCACCACCTTCATCTTAAGCATGCTACTAAGAGTCGCACGCTGAGAGACGGGATTGTTAGGGCTGAAATAGACCATAGACTTATCCAAGTTAATGCTCTAGCCAGGCATCCTCTCAAACGATTCCAAAATCCTTGTGAATACCTCAACTTCACTTTGTTTGTTCTTGACAAACATGAGAGCATCGTCAGCAAAAAATAGGTGATTAATTCTAGGGCCATCCCTACTAGCTCGAATGCCTTTTGTTATGTTAGTATATTGATCATAAATCAACATACGGGACAGAGCATCCATGCAGAGGAGGAACAAATAAAGGGATAACGGGTCCCCTTGACGGAGACCCCTCTCCTGGATAATAATATCAAATATATTCATATTACATTTAACTCTATACTGAACAGTGCAAACACAATCCAAGATTTTCTTAATCCAAATATTAGAGAAGCCCATTTTTATCAACACTTTCTTAAGGAAACTCCATTCCACTCGGTCATAGGCTTTGCTCATGTCGAGCTTGACCACACAACCCTTATTCAGACCATTTTTAGAACTACGAAAATAGTGCATAAGCTCATGGGCCACTAAGACATTATCGTGGACCATCCGATTTGGAATGAAAGCGCTTTGATTTTGGCTGATACACATGGGGAGAGCATCTTTAAGTCGGTTCGCCAAAGTCTTTAAAACAATCTTGTAAATCACCCTACAAAGACTAATAGGATGGAAGTTAGTCATCTCACACGGATTCTCAATCTTAGGGATTAATACAATCAAAGTTTCATTAACGCATTCGGCATTGTTGTTGTCCTTAAGGATTTCATGACACAAACGAAAAAATATCAGCACCCATTATGGACCAATGCTCTTTGAAAAAGCTCCCCGAGAGACCATCAATCCCCGGAGCCTTCCAAGGATCCATTTGATTAAAAGCCGCCAAGATTTCCTCATCAGTAAATTCACCGGTCAATCTCTTATTCATATCCTTGTTGATACTCTTGGAAATAGCATTTAAATCACACTTATCGCCCGCATGCAAAGAAGTCTCAAAAAGATCATTAAAAAACTTCCACGCAATATAGCAAATCTCCTGCTTACCATCGTGCCAAACACCTTGCATGTCCTTAAGTCTCTCAATACTGTTCTTCTTTCTACGACTCGAAACCCGCACATGAAAGTAACGAGTGTTCCTATCACCCTCTTTCAGCCACTAGGACTGCACTCTAGTTGCCCAATATTTTTCCTCCAAATCATAGAGATGGCCAAGCTTACCCCGAGCATCTTTGAGAAGGTTCATAGAACTTTCAATCATTGGACCATCCATAACCTTGCTAATCTCTTTTTCCTCTTATTAACATTATCCTTAAACCTAATGTAACACTGTATTTCCACGAGTCCAGCTTATCACGGATCATCGCCATCTTCTCCAATGGGTTGCATTCCTCCTTAGACCAAATACTTGTGATAATATCTCTGGCTTCTTGCTCCTTTGCCCAAAAAATGTCATATCTGAACCAAACCCTATGGTAAATGCTTTTTGTTTTAGGCTTACTCCTATTCGTATCCAGTAAAATGGCCTCATAATTGGATTTAGATTGGCGCACATGTGAAGTAAGGAATGGCATCTTCTCCATAATAACATTGAATATAAAAAACCTATCCAGCCTCTCTTTTACAAGCCTATTTCCATCTCTTTTATTGGTCCATGTGAACCAGCCGTTGTAGGTTTTAACATCAGTTAGATTCAGCTCCTCCAGAAAATCACCAAACTCATCCATCACACTCTTAGGTTTTTTGTGGCCCTCCCCTTCTCAGAGTTATTCAAAACAGCATTAAAGTCCCCTCCCATGATCTAGCCTTCATTTATCGTACTTTTCATCCTTCTCAACATCTCCCACAACTGTTTTCTTCAACTGGAATCTGTCTGGCGATAAAAACCAGTAAACCTGAGCATCTAACCATCCTTCATACAACCCAACGCATCAATGTGATACTTAGAATAATTCTGTACCGAAACATCCACACCTTCCCTCCATAGCAAGGCTAAACCCCTACTCTTCCCCTCCGAGCAAACCGCTAAACACTCCTCCATCCTACACATAGTGCGAATACGATCAAAACCATTAAAGTGAATTTTTGTCTTACAAAGAAAAAAAATCAGAAACGTTAGCAACAAGGAGTTGCTTAAGTTCGCGAACTGTCGCAGGGTTCCAAACCCCACGACAATTCCAGCTAAGGATTTTCATGGCTCTTGGCGGGACTGGTCGCTAGCCACTGCCTTAAAGGGTGAGACATTTTTTATTATCTTCCTCTTCACATATCTAACTGGACTTTCTTCCATATTCTCGCCATGTAATCCCCTATGCCTTTTCCGTTTGCTCTTCAACCTTCCCACTCCACCCCTCATAGTCTTATGGCCTTTGTTTTCCATAGGAGAGATAGACATTGACTCATCTTCACAAGCTTTCTCCTTTCCCTTATTACTATGCTGCTCACTGTCAGCCCTCAAGTTAGTTTGACTCTCTTCTTTTTCTTCATTTACTCGGGCATCTGATACAACTAATTCCACTCTATTTCTTCTCAGGCCCCTCCCCTAGTTTGGAAACACAATAGGTGCCCTCATCCAACTTTCATATTGAAAATTTGAGTCATTCCGCCCAACCCCTTCCTCGTTATTTTTGCACGTCTTCTTTGTATGATCTATCACCCCACAAGCATAGCAAAAATCTGGGAGCCGTTCGTACTTTATCAATCCTATCTTTTCCTCTCCAGCCTTGTCGACCATTCTCACAACCCTCCTTAAAGGTTTTAACATATCTATCTTAACTTTAATCCTCATAAACTCTATCCACCCTCCATAACGGTCCTTCCAATCAATCGCCACCAACTCCCCTATAGTATTCCCAACATCTAAAGCCAGTTGACGATCCAGAAGTTCAATGGGAATATTATAAATTCTTAACCAAAATGGTGACAACCAAAATTCATAAGAATCAAAATCATTCCCCATTCTGAAAGGCAGCATTGAGAATAGGCATCGATCAAAGAGTCAGGGTAAAAGGTTTAAGATTCGACTTCAATCCTCCAGACAACCAAACTTGACAATCACAACCCCTTCTTTGAGAGCAACAAAATTTATCTCTTCTTTTGTGTACCAAAGCGATCGAAAAACCCTGCACATCGCCTCTCTGTTAGGAACCTCTGACGCCATGATCTTGCCCACAACCCAAGACTCAAAGCCTTGGACAATGTTATCCCCAAACATACTGACAACTTGCGCAGCTTCTTCCTCCGAAAATGTCAACCACTCTAGTAGTTCATTAATCTCCTCTGTCGTAGTTGTGGAAATATTCTCAAGCCTATTATCCGTATTATGAATGAAAGACTGAAACCAAACAAAGAAGAAAAGAAAAAATTTCACGAGGATCCCAGAAGCAAATGCCCAGTGCCAGTTGAAAAGACGAAAAGCATAACCACAGTTTCAGTCATGTACTAAGAAAAAAGATTGACAAAACTTGCAAAAACCTAAAAAGAATAAGAAAAACATCAACAAAAAAAGATACAACAACAAAAAGGCCAACAAAGTCAAAAAATGTGACCACACTAAGACCCCAACTAACCAGCATGCAACTAAAAAATAAAGAAAAAAACAAGACTCAGCAAGAAAACACCAAAGAAAAACTCCGGAGACGAAAAATCCCACGATCGAAGTTAGGCAACTAAACAGCAAAACGGAACATAAAAAGAAACCAACATGCATAAAAACTCTGCGATTTAACTGAGGATAAGCATAGAAACCCTTCAATTATGCAGAAACATCAACCTTGGAACGTAGAAAGTCAAAAAGAAACATAAAATTCCTGGCCATCGTGGGACTTGCAATCATAATCAGCATAATAAAATGAAAAGAAACATGCAAGATTCGTATGACTAACCTAAAACATAACCATGCCAATAAACAGGCTAAAAAAATTAAAAAAAAAAGAAATCAGATAGAAATCACCGTAAACCAAGAATGAGTAGCCCTGAAAGAAATGTCTTATCCAACCAGGAGACACCGTTAGCCCTAATGCATCAAAATCAAAGCGCCGAACCACCACCAAACAGCAAAAAGAAAAGAAAAACAAAACGAGGCAAAAATCACACCAACAACAACACACTCAGAAACCTCAAACTGCCATAATATTCAAAGGAATAAGCTAGACACCTCTCAGTAACACATTAAAACTGTATGAATTTCATTTTTAGAGCCTAAGGACGAAATTGGAATAAATTAAAAGTAAGGCGCAAAATGATACTTTTGCCTAAGATGTAAATTAGATTGAATTGGATATGAAATGTGTTAAATTAATGTTACATTCATTTATATAGATTCGAAA
Source organism: Gossypium hirsutum (assembly GCF_007990345.1). NCBI lineage: Eukaryota > Viridiplantae > Streptophyta > Magnoliopsida > Malvales > Malvaceae > Gossypium > Gossypium hirsutum. The sequence goes on from NC_053424.1 coordinate 33,040,840, forward strand.
AGATTAGAGGAAAAGTAAAATATCAGATTAGTGGATTCTCGAATACGAACAAGAGTCAAAGTAAGTTCATGTAACTAAAATGTATATTTATATGTTAAAATTGAATGTTATGATTGTGAAATGTATCATTGTCATGTATAAACATAAATCACATATCCGATAATGTCTGACAAGTGTTAAGTCCTGTTTGAATAAAGGAAATTCGATAGATACAAGATTTCCCGTATTGGTTGTGGTCCTACATATGTTGCAAACACACTATAGCTCTTACGAGCATCCTGTTATAAGCCTTCTCGAGCTTCCTATTATATAGTTCCTACGAGCATCTTGATGGGTAGTGATCCTGCATGTGTTGCGGACTACCGCAGCTCTTTGTGAGCGTCCTATTATATGATCGATTGTGATCCTGCATATATTGCGGACACAAACGCAGCTCTTTATGAGCTTCCAGATATGGCTCACTTGAACTTCCTATTATATGACTATCCGGAGCTCCCTAATAATAACTTTTTGGAGTTACCTATTAAGTTCAATGAGCTTCCTATTTTAAATTCTTATGAGTTTCCTGTTATAGCCCGGATAAGCTTCCTGTTACATGACTCACATGTGCATCCTGTTATATGGCTCGAGAGAGTGCTTCCTGTTATGTGCCCTAATGGGTGCCCCTGAATATGAATTGATAGATTACAGTTTTGTACACTTCAAGTGTACTACATGTGTATCTATCGATATTTCAAATAAATTCAACAGGTAAAGTTCTAACATGGTTAAACTGAACTTAAGATGATTTGCTAAGAAATGCACATGTTAAATGGAATTATGATATCAAAACCATATGTATATGAAAGTTATTATATGATGACTCATCCTTGATTCTTGATGTTTATATGTAATACATGACTAACAAGTTTCTTGAGATTATATATGTTTAGGCAATTTTTCCAAATTTATTAGGATGAATTTTGTATGCTTACCTTAAATCTAAATGAGTGGTAAGTTAATTTTCTGTTATACGAACTTACTAAGCATAATATGCTTACTCAGTTTTATTTCCTTTGATTTATAGTACTCGAAAGCTCGTAAAGGTTGGAAGCGGGTCAGAGTAAGATCACACTATCCTTCAGCTCATTTTGGTGTACTTAGTAAAATTTTCCTTGGTATAATGGCATGTAGAGGTTAAATTGACCAAATGATGGCATGTTAATATTTAGTTGTAATAGCAATTGGAATGGCTAGTGATGGTATGTTTTGATGTATATGTGTATGAAACCATATTATGTTGATATGTGTTGTGTGCTTGAATTGATATACATATTAGGTATAAATATGCTTAAATGAATATTTGACCAATTTGATAAGTTGGTCACTTGAAAATATGTGATGATATGTCATGCATAAGAATTGGTTTTGGTTTGATTTACATGTCTTGAATTGACTTGGGGATGTGTTAAAATGTTAATGTAGATGCAAGGCAAATTTGAGTGAGTACTAAGGCTTGGAAATTGCCTTATTTTTTCTACACAGGCAGAGACACGGATGTGTGTCTCAACCGTGTGTGGCACACGGCCACGCGCACGAGCATGTGGTTTTGCTATGTGTTCCCTGCATTTTAAAATTTGAGAAACATAATGCTTCGAATTGCCCACATGGGCAGAGACACGGGTGTGTGTCTCAGCCGTATGTGTCACACAGCCTAGCACATGGGCATATGACTTGGTCGTGTGACCCTTACACCTAAATTTGAAAAATTAAATTTTCCATACAGCCTAGCACATGGGGGTGTGGCTAGCCATGTGACCCAAGTCAAAGAGTTACATGGGCATGAACACGAGCTAGGACACTGTCGTGTGCCTCACATCGAATGCCCACACAGCTTGACCACATGGGCATGTGTCCCCTACACTTAAGAAAATTTTTGAGATTTTGTAAAAAATTCACTAAGTTCCCGATTTAAACCTAACTTGTTTCTATTGCATAAATTGGGTCTCGAGGGCCCATATAAGGGACATTATGATTGAATATGTTTGATTTCAATTATGAATAGTAAATTATATGAGATAATTATAAGTGATCTGTAAATCTGGCAATACTCGTAACCTTGTTTCAGTGACGGATATGGGTTAGGGGTGTTACAGAATATGTTTGATGATACGATCCGTCTCAGGAGAGTCGAGTCGTATTCGTAGTTGCTCGATCATCGACAAGAAGTTATGTAAAGTTTAGTTGAAGGAGTTGGATAGTTAAAGAAAGGCTAAGAAAAAAAGGTTAAGAAAGGTTCAAATAGGTAAAATGGATTGAGTAAAAAAAAGGTCGGTATGGTAAAAAATGGACGATTTTGTCGATTTGGTACGAACTGGTTTCGAAAGAAATATGGATTGACCAAAAAGTGCAAACAAGAACCAATACCGATATGGTATCGACCCGTTATTTATAGGCCCTTTGAGTTCGGTTTAGGTTTGGTGAAGTTGACCTCAACCTGCTATCTATCAAGATAGGAACCTTGGTATGGTGAACGCCACACTACGAGAAGTGATAAGTTCAGTTTCGGCAAAGAAAGTGGTTGACGCAACTAGGACTCTAGGAAATCCAATCGAATCTTTGTACGAAATGGAGAAAAGTTGCCTTATAATTTTGGCAGCATAACAGTAACAATCGAAAAAAAAGTCCTTTTACAATGAAAGTGAAGAACTATTTATACTAGTAGCCTATGCTAGCCGAATAGTCAAGTTCATAGGCTTAACAACTAAGCAATGTAACTAATAATGGCTATGAAAATTCTAGAAATGATCTTTCAATGTGCATGTCCATGTTCGGCTGAATAGGAGGTGGATGGAAGAATTCATGGCTAAGCATTGATGCACTTGGATAAATGGTCTTCATGCATGCTTGGGTAAGTTCGGCCAACACTTTAATTGAAGCATTAAGTTCATGTGGTTTCATCCAAAAGTGATGTCTTAAATGGGCTTCATGAAGAAACAAAAATAGGTGTGAACATAGGAGCATGAATAGCCTTTGAGGTGTGAACACAAGTAGTCAAATTGTTGCATGTGTGAACTCCTAGTGTGAATGCTTTGATGTTACCATGGGGAAGAGATTCGGCCACTTTAGAGAATTGAAGGATAAAGTGACTCTTGGCCGAATGGTTACTTTGGGAAATCCAAAAATCATCATACCAACTTAATTCATCCATGCATCTTGCCGTCCAAGGAGTGATGTACCTACAACATTAAAATCAAGCATTAATCACCAATGTGAACACATTAAGGTGGCAACAAATATGAACATATTAAACACACTCATAAATTCAGCTAACACAATAAATAATTGTAGTAATTTGGACACATTAAATCCTAGTTCAACCAAGACATATTAATAACATGTAATAACCTAATTAAATTCGGCACACCTATTTAAAATGTCCAGAATTAAACAAATTAATTATTTAAATAAATATGTTCAAATTTATTTAATACATCAATCTTATTTAATAGCTAGGGACGAATAGACTTATTGAGCTCGATATAGGTGCATGAGCTAGTGATGAGCTGGGGGTAAGCCCGTGAGCTAAATCCGAGCTAGGTTTGGACTCGTAAGCTGGACCCGAGCTGGGGAGCTAGACATGAGCTGAATCTGAACTAGTAGTAAGTTGCGAGGTGAACTGGAAGAGTTAATATAAGCTTCCTCGCTGCGGCTGGGCTGAGTTTCATCCCAAATTCGAGCTACAAGAGCTGAAATAGAATCTTTGAAAGCCTTAGCTCGAGCTTGGGTGATAGGGCCTTGTGGTAGCGTCAGATGATCTTTACTCGAACTAGCTGAACCATTGGGCGCGCTCGCATCATTTGATTTCGGTTATGAATAGTAAATGATATGAAATAATTATAAGTGATCTTTAAAATCTAGTAATACTCTGTAACACTATTTCGATGACGGATATGGGTTAGGGGTGTTACAATTGTATAGATTTGGACTTGAACCAAATCAAAGATGATCGGGGAAAAAGTAAAATTGTTGATTAGTCCTTAAAGATTTGTTCATTTGTTGTTTTTCCAAGTAAGTTCATTTGGAACATACTATTTTGTTTCATATTATAATTGAATTGTAATTATTTTGGATATTAGTTTATATAAATGTCAAACTTTACGGTTTGTTCTTATTTCATGCTTGGGTCAGCAAAAGAGCTTTCATAAGCTTGATTAAGACTCGGATTTAATTGTGTACCATGACATGAATGTGCTTATGATATGATTGAATGTTTGAATGATTTAGTTATGGTGTATTTGATGATAGTTTCTCCGAAAACAAATGTGGCATCCTGTAGCTCAAACCTGACGATCTAGTCGGGCAAGGGGTGTTATAATAGGCATATCCCCTACAGTCCCCAGGCCTCGAGTGACATCCAGTTTTTCCGCTAAGTGCATTTTTTTTATTTTGATCATGGTTCCTAGCCAAACACTAGGACATATGTTTCTGGTAACTCACCTATCTTATGAAAATCCCACCAACATGTTATTGTTACTGCTGGAAAAATTCAGTTTAGAAAAATGGTTTTTAGTCACGGCGAAAAATTAAAAATTCAAAAATCGAGCTGATTTGGTGATATTTATAGAAATAAACATTTTTTCTCGAAAAGTACATATGCTTTGTGTGAGACGAAATTGTATTGTTCCTAGCTTTTAACCAAATGACCTTCTATGTTATCCTCGTACCTCGAATTGCATCAAGTGTGGGCTCGAGCAACACGAACCAAACACAAAACAAGAAACAATTTAATTAATTTCAATAAGAAAGTAATTCTCTCAAATAAAAACATGTAGAAATTGCAATTCCTAGAAACTAGAATTTATCCATAGAAAATAAATTCCCACTACTTTCTGGCAGGATAACAATATACGAAACTTATGTGTAAAAACTTGTGTTAATAACTTTACCAGTGCTATCTATTTATAGAGAAAGATATGAGAATTCTAGTTAAATAAGTTAAAACACAAATAATATTTATTTAATAGAAAAAATAATCTTCTAGTCTAACTAGAAGAGGGGGGAGGCACACTCTCTTAATTCCCTTAGGGTTGCCGCCCCTTACATGTTTATGTGAGGCAGATTGTGCCTCTTATGTATTGTGTCAAATTTTATGTGCTTCATGGACTTTTGACTTTGACCCAGCACTTTATAATTTAATCCAACTCAATATTTATTATTTCTCAAAATAAATATTATTTGTTTAATTAATTTAAATTTTCCATTAAATAATTTTCTTAACCCAATTCTAAACCCATTAAAATCATGACAACTTTACAATAAAAGAATCTATGAGAAAATATATTTAATTTCCACATTCAACAGATTCATAATGACTAATTAATTTAATTTCATTTTTAACTTCAATTCTTTAATTATAATTAATTAAATAATAATTTGAAAATCATAAATTAATTATCAAATAATTGCTATTCATTTTTCTCTAACTTCATTTGCAAATGTGACCTATTTATCTAACTTCATCATTTATATTCATTTTGTTCATTTGGTTCTACGTGCAATTCATTTTTTGTTTCAACAAGCTAGCAAAGGAAGCAATTGGAGATATGTAATTAGGGCTTAAATAATTTATAATTAAGTTCCAGCTTTTTGCCTATTAATTATAAATTATTTATTCACGAAGTCAGTCCACTTTAGTATCGTGACTGAGCTCTCCATAATTACATACCATTACAAAAACTACTTAATTAGTGCTGTTCAATGACCTTGTCATAAGTTTGTTACCCTAATATGATATCCTTAATCTCTTTGGGCAAAATCCATTCTCCCATTATGATCCTATTTTAGCTCATGGTAACCATTACATTTTTCTTCAAGAAAAGTCAATTACTATCAAATAGTAATCAAATCATTTATCACAAAGACAAATGACCCATGGCCACGTTTACTTTTCATTTATCATGTAATGACGATGAGAGGATATCATTTACCCATTACTTAGGGTATGAATTCCACTATTGTGAATGATGCTACATACTACAAAAAATGTATACCCAACACACCAATGTTTGATTCTTTATCTATTTGAACTCAGGCTTTTACTTATATCAAATTATATGAGTCACGCATATGTAATGCGTAGGTTTGTGCAAGCGTACACAATCGTTATCAAGTAATAAGTAAGTAAAAGAGCTATCGTCTCCATAGGAACTATATCTGCTAATCAAATAATTACAAAATTATGAATTTACAAGTTGGTAAAGAAAAACACAATATTTTGGAGTGTTGGATGTTTAATTAAACTAAACAAAAATTAATTAATCTAAATGCAATGAATGAGATCAGATGGTTTAGTAGCAAATTCGCAAGCTTTAACAATAATAACATGAATGAGCTAGAATAATTAAAATATTCAACTTAATTCATTTTTCATCATGCTTAGCAATGTCCGAAAACTATTCCATGGCAACTCGATATTTCATTAACTTCAAAACAATTATAAGTCCTTCCGGAATCTTATGCTTAGAAAAACATACATATTACCATGATCATATTTAACTAAGGGTTTCTTAGAGTTATGTGAAGTAACAAGGATGGATTAGGTTTGAAACAATTTAATCACACAAATCTAAAAGTTATGCAAGGTAATAGAGCTCTCTTGAGTTATTAGGAACTTTTAATTTAATCAGGCTAGGATCTAAATTAAGCATGCATCTTTCAATTATTGCATCCATTAATCATCATCTGGCTAGGATTGATCAACTAATTAAAATGCATTCAATCACATTTTAATGAATGAAATACATACATAAATTTAATTGAAAGCATGAACGATTGAGGAACAGACATCATAAACATGAATCAAATGAACTTCGTCAAGTTAATGTAATCATTCTAGCTGAAACAAAATTAAGTTATCATTGTTAATGAAAAAACATTAAAATAATTTGTGAACATGTTGAAAAACTAAGTAAAAATAAAGATAAGGAAGAAGAAACTCTAAATAATTTCGGCAGTCCTTCGGAAATCGACTGTAGTGGCTTCCTTCTATCCTTGTGTTGGTCCTTCACAAAATGTTCCTCAAGGTGGCCAGCCAAGAGAGAATTTTCTCAAGGAATTGCTAGCTAAGGGGAATGGGGAAAATGAATGGCTCTATGTGTGAAAAGGAGAGGAAATGAATAAGTGAAGAATGAAGAATAAATGAATAATTTATGGATTAAGGATATAGGAATGAGAGGTGATATTTATAGTAGAAGGGTGACATGAGAGTTTGCTAAAAATAGCTTGAGAGATCCCTTGAAATGCTCCCCCTATTAGCTGACCATGAAATGTGGAAAGTTGCTGATTTTTTTCCTTGATTTTCTTGCTTGATTCTAGCTTGATTTGTGCTAGGGGTTGGATGATTTCTTGGGCAATATCTGGGAGCTGATTTTTTATTCTTTCCCAAGTGCAAGGACCTCCAAATAAATCTTCCAAAAGTTGATTTTGAACCGCTCATGATGTTTGCCGAATTTGGGCTTCTCTTCCTTTGATGGATGGTTTTGTGACCCAATTTAAGACATAATTAGATTTCTTTTAAGCAACCAACTTCAACTAGGTCAAGTAAAATTTCTGAACCCAATCATGGTCTAATTGTCCATATGACTTGTTCATGTGTGACATTTTAGTTTTCTCCCATGTTAGTCAATTCCATGGTCCCATTGCAATATATTAAGCACTTTATTAAACATGTAACAATATAACTTAATTTTATGCAAAATTAACTCTAAAAATTAATAAAATTACAAACTTACTAAAATCATGTTCAATGTCTTAAAATGAGTAAAATTCATATAATTTGCTAACAATATACTCCAAATTTTCTCAAATATTAAGTAAAAAGAACATAAGTCTATATAATTTAGACTTATCAACATACATAGTCCACCATCCACTTAGGATTAAGGTATGACACACTATGAATAAGTGAATAAATCAATAAATGAATCTAGGATCTATTCTGCTTGAGTCTTATCTAATGTATTGTTAGTCCAATCAATCACATGTATGTCTCTATCTTCTGGGAGTCATCCGCTCAAAGGCTTAAGATAAAGCATCTCCCCAATTAGCTTTAATAGACAATATATTAGTCTTTCAATTAGTTTGCTCATTTTTTATTAGACTAAGAACATATTTAGATTCATCTACTAATACAAATTGTCTTTCCATATTATGATCCAACGATGCAACACCTTTTGGTATTAGTTAAATGTTAGATAACCATTAAACTAATATTTGCTTCGCATGAAAAAACATCAAGGACAATATACGAAGGGTACTAATGTAATTACTGAATATTATTATTACACCAATTTGTTCGAAAAATACAAGTGTACATAGACGAAAACACTACACTTAAGTCATCAATTCCAACAATTATCTTATCTTTAGCTAAACTTGAATATCAAACCATGGCAAAAGCCACATGCCAACTTGTTTTCTTCTTTCAATATTGTTGCTCCTCATGCTTTTTCCATATTGACCCATCCATCTTGTTACTAATGATGTCTTTCATCAACCCACAATGCATGGTTGAAATCATGAATTTTTGTTTGAGAAACTAAAATTAACAAATTTGGGAGAAGGGCAAAATTAAAAATTTTGTATCAGAATAACTTCATCAATTGAATTACTAATTATTGAGAGGAGTCGAGAATGAAACTTGTTTATTTAAAAGCAAAATTAATAATTATTTGAATTATTAATTGGTTAAAAAGAATTAAATTAAAATATTTAAGTTTTAGAAGGGGTAAAAATGAAATTAAATGATTTAATAAGGAAATCAAGGCCCTAGTGTCATAGACTGTGGATCGAAAACCATGACGAATGCACACAGAATGACCTATGGAGGCTAACTGATTAAATGAGGCTCATTTAACCCACTTGAATTGACCAAATTTATGGAACAAAAAGCCTATCTACTTGAAGCCTTCGTGGCCCAATGAAACACTCTAGTAAAACTAGAGTTACCATGATGAATATTTCTAATCCTAATGGATAAGATTGTATAGAGTTTAAATCTCTTAGGACTCTTATTTTGTAGATAGGCTTTAATCTTTACCATCAATGTAATTTAAATAGTCTCATGGATCTAGGGGAACTCAACTATAGATAGAGGCCTTTTGCCTCATTTGCAATCACTCAGTTGTATTCCATTCATAGTTATTGAATATATTTGACAGTATTTACTTAAACACCTTGTGTGCATTGCTTTCTTGTGGCTTTTCGATTCTTTTGTTGCTTTCTTGTTTTGAGTTTGGTTCCGCCTTATTTTAGTGCCTTAGAGAATTTCCTTTATGAATTCTCGTCTTTCAAGAGATAGGTTGACTTTAGGAAGATTTAAAGTAAAGGAAATCGCCTAAGGTTGCACGGTTTGTCAAACTAAAGTTCTAGAATCATGACACTAGCACCAAGCACATTGAAGTGGATTATCATAATATGATTTTCTGCACTACTCCATGTTTGATGTTGATGCTTTTTACTACATCTATCTATCAATGCTTTTGGAATCAGATCAACGGTAGTACCAGTCAAATTACCGATTTCAAGTTTGATAGGTCCGTTTGGATCAAAACAAATAAACTATTAAAATATTATAAAATTATATATAATCGTCGGTTTAAACAAGTTTTTAATTTAATTTAACTAATCTATATCAATTCATAGATCAATTAATTTTTTACCTTTAAATGAATTGATACCCTATTTAATTTTCGATCTAACCAATTGATTCGGTATTCAAACAACATAAATATTCATGCACCCTCTTTTTAATCCTTCACTAGTAATTTTCCATGCGTTGTAGTTTATTATATTTATATTTATTAGCAAAAAAATTATAAGCTGCATTAGAATGTTTTGCTTCAAAGTTTTTTTTATGCAATTTGAGTTTTATTCTTATTACTAATTAGATGTTTATTATAATTTGAATATATATTCAAGTAATTATAATGTTAAAATTATTTTTTTACTAATTAAAATTTAACTCATGTTTTTTATCAATAATAATTCACTTTCATACGGTGGAAATTTAGATTCACTAGTTAAAAAAAAGAAGAAGAAGAAGATAGATTTTTGTTTTTTGTTTTTTGTTTTTTTTTATAATTATAATTAAAAATAAATATTTAATAATTATATTCCTCAAAATATAAAAAAAATATTTTTTTCAAAAATAAATAAAAGTGATTGTGTTAGTATAATAAATTTAGGTCGTAATTTCTCTACAATAATTAAGTTTAGAATTTGAAATATATACTTTAATTTGACATAATTTGATTTATATACTTTTTATAGTACCATTAGTTAATCTACATAGTTGATATCTTCAACTATTCAAATTAAAATGTTGAGGCATAGTTTTTTTTAGAATTACACATTTTAACTTATTATATTGAGATAGATTGTTTTTTTGTATGTTAGAAAAGTATTTGAAAGAAAAATTCTCAACATTTTAATACATATAGTTAAGATAATAATTATTTTGGCTAACTAATGTCATTATAAAAGTGGAGTAAATTATGTTAAAATAAAATATAAATATTAAATCCCAAAATTTATAATTGTAAATATCATGACAAAAAGGAAAAAAAAATGTAAGGTAAACTATTAGGGTGGTCACCCAACTTTTTGGTACTTCAAAAACTTTCAATTTCATTGTCAATATTTTTTAAATTTAAAATCATTATTTTAAAAATAAATAATCTTTTAAATCAGTATTTATTTTTATCAAACAACATAATTATATTCAATGCTTATATTTATCAATTTACCAAATAATTTTCTAATATAAATTCACCACTTATAAAATTTAGCATTAAAAATTTAGTATTTAAACTTTCAACACTTAAATTTTCAGTTTATGAAACACACACCCACCCATTGTTAAACGTTTAACAGAAAGTTAATGTGGCCATTTTTTTATTTGCCTAATAATAAATTTAGTCCTCCAAATTTTACACATTTTATAAAGTCGATCTTATGTCTAAAAATTCAACAAATTTAGCCCTCAATATTTATAAAATTTTCCATCTAGTTCTAATTCTAAATAATAATAATAATAATAATAAATTTAGCCCTAAATATTTACAAAAGTTTTCAATTTAATTCTAATACTAAAAGTTAAAAAAAAGTAAAATTATTTAAAATTTTTATTTTTTATAAAAATTTTATAAAAATGATTTTAAAAAATTTAAAAAAGAAAAAATAAATGATAAATTATATGGTTTTTAGATTTTTTTTTAAACATAGTTAAACATGTTTACAAGCCACCAAAAATGTTGTCGTAGTTTAAGCATTCTTATTACCAGTAACAACCTGGCACCAATTCCATCTCCGATTAACAGAATATTTCTAGCTTATCTTTGAATATCAACATTTTTATTGTAAACTCCAGCTTTTACGTATATTACAGTTCTTTCTACCACTGCCTCGGATATAGTATTGAAGTTGTCGAAACCGTCTTGAGCCACCACAATGTCAATGTTTAACTGTGCAGCTTATTTATGGCTTGGGAATTGCTAATCAATTTGGAAAAGTTGGGTAACATGGGTGTTAAGTTTTGTAAATGAGAGACCAAGTTGAAGTCAATGAAGCCATTTCGGTAGGTTTGATGGTTGCAACACTTAACCAGCTTTGAACATTTAATGGGTTGCTACTGCACTTTCATCGGTTAAGATGTAGAATGGGGTCATGGTAGAGCTCCAAGAAATCGTTCCAAGCCAATGTGGTTCGCTCATTGAAAGAAGTCAAGTCCATGGTAGAGACGAGCCGATGAGCTTGAATTGCTTGGTTTAGAGTGACTTGAATTGCTAGGTTATAGAAAGAAAACTAAAATATTTTAATTATTTTTCTTTTTTTTAAATAACACATTTTTGTAAATATTCAGGACTAAATTTATTAAATTTATAAATTTAAAATTAAATTAATAAAATATATAAATATTAGGAAATTAAATTTATTATTAGTCCAACGAAAAAATGACTTCCTCAGTCACTAAAATTTTTAAATATTAATGACCGAAATTGAAAGCTTAAAGTTGGATGACAAGTTGTGAGGCCTTCCTTAGATTCTGAAGGTGGGCCTTCTCCATCTTGAGTGGGGGAAGTTCCGTGTATTGAAGGTGGGCCTTCTCCATCATTTAAAGTTAGGCGGTTTTATTCTATACTTGCATTTACCTACCATATATATTGGAACGTAATTCCTTTTCTTAACTAATCAAAATTTACCAACTCCAACACTATACCCTCACAAACACCCACTCGTATAGACAAGTTCGGCATAATTGAGTTTCTATTAAAACAGATCCGGAAAACTCGTACAAATATAATTATTTTAAATTTTGAAATAAATATCAAATTATGCTTTCAAACTTTGCATGTGAACTCACCATAATATGATTTTATTTTAAAAAAATAAATTACATACAATTTCATTTTAGACACCCAAAATAAAAAAGTTTATAATTTGAGCACCCACGTTATATAGTTCAATCACTCTCGTTAAAATTACAAAACGGCAAGCTAATGTAGCAGTTAAAAGATTCAATATAATAACAAATTTTTCCTTCAACTTTTACATATTATATCGATTTAATCATAATTTTAAAAAATTAACCTCAAAATTATGAGTAAATCGATATAATATATAAAAGTTGAGGGCTAAATTTATTATTATACTAATTTTTTTATAAATCACATCAACTTGTTGTTTGTGATTTTAATGGGAGTGACCAACATGACTAAATTATATAACATGAATGATTAAATTGCAAATTCTTTTTGGGGGGCTAAAATTAATTTTTTTTATAATTGAGTGATTATTGTGTAGTTTACCCAAAATAAAAAGACGAACACGTTCATATTAATAATTAATAATTTGTATACAAAAAATTATTTTAACAAATTTTCAATTGAATTGATTCTTTGTATTAATATTTTTTATTATATTAAAGACATTTTAATAAATTTTTAATTAAATTAATTTCTAATTAACTCGTTATACTAAGTTAATAAAGAGTTTAATACAACTACAATTATAGACAACAAGTATAGATACATAGGCTGGCTGTTTAAAGGGTTTAAGGGGGCCTCCCCAAAAAGAAATTGAAAAATTATGATTTTTCATTGAAATTTTTAGAAAATTTTAATTAAGTGTTCAACTTTTTTGTAAAAATTTATTTTTCTCTTGAAGTTTTTAAAAAATTTGAATTAAACTCTTCAAATTTTTAAAAATTCTTATTATACCTTTTAAATTTGAAAAAAATAATTAAAATAACTTAAAATATTTGAAAATTTAAATTAATCTCATAAAACCCCAATTTTTTTAAAAGAAATTTCATTAAACTCTTAAAACTTTTGAACTTGTGAAAAAATCAACGATTGTCATTGGTCACCGACCGCAACTCCACTTCAAATAAAATACGTCGGGAAGCACGATAATAAAATCCACAAACTGGCGTGAAGCCAGCCAACTAGAAAAAACTGTAGCAGATATGGCGGTTGTACATGGAGTAAGTAGGATCCCACATTTTTGTACCGTTACCTTATTGTTGGCCACGTGGCGCTTCCGTCGTTGTCGTGGTAAGAAAATCATTGCTCTTTTTTACATGTTTGTCATTATTTTTATTAAATAATATAATTATTACTAATAAAATGACTCTTTACACGTGGCATTCGCTGGAATCTTCTTCCCTAATAGAAAAACTATAAACTCTTTTTTTGCGTGTGTATGAACTAATTTTTTTTTTCAATAAATGAAATTCCTTGAAGATAATACAATCTTTTATAAAAAATTATTTCCGAATTAAGGCTCTTTATTTCTTTCTCTGTCAGCAAATTGGTCGAATTTTATTTTTGTTTTTATTTGAAGATGAAGGAAAAGCATAGCATTTGGCGTACAAGTGATAACTCACAATTTTCTTATGTATTTAGTTCCCTACTTTTTTAAGCCAACCATTTTGCTTCAGAATCTCTTTGCGTTGGGAACCTTTTCAAAGTTCTTACGCTTTTTTTGGCCTCTGATATTTTCCCAGGTACTTTCAGTTTATTTAATCTTTATTTTTTTCCTAGGTTGTTTAACTAAATTGATTTAATTTCGTTTGAGTTTCCTTCTTGAACTAATTGTTAGGAGCAATTTTTATTTTATTTTATTTTACTTGAGTTTTTGTATAATCTTTTGTCTTGGAACTATAGAGATTCATCGAAAGGAAAAAGAAGAAGAAATGGTTTGGAAATTTAGTCAGGTAGGAAAAAGATAGTTTAAAATTTTCGGTAGCTCTATTAGAAAGGAAATTAGAGTTAAAAACAACTTTTATTTAGGGGTTTTTTAATTTTTTAAAGTTTGATGATGTTTTTCGTCTGCGTTTAGTTTAAGCATTGTTTTTCTTACTTGAAATTTTATTGAAGTATTTTCTATTTTTTATTTTTGAGATTTGATCTATGAGAATGGTTTTAAATTTTGGTTTCTGAACTATGAAAATTCCCAGATCCATTTTGCAGCACTTGATTCTGTGTCAGATTGAGCCAAACTACTTTCTGCATTAGTAGTCATCAAAAGAACTCTGTTTTGAGCAAATTGGAAGTAATATTGACATGTCCTTTCTCGGTTCAGTGCTTTAGTTATTGAATTTCTTAAGCTTGAATAAAAGGTTAGAGGGAACTGAGATGGACATTGGAGCTCTTTTAACTTCTGCCGGAATCAATATAGCTATATGTGTTGTGCTTTTGTCTTTGTATTCCATACTGAGGAAACAACCGAGCAATGTTAGTGTGTATTTCATGCGGAGGCTTATTTCAGAACCAATAAAGCATAGTGATCCTTTTCACTTTGAGAGACTTGTTCCCTCTGCTAGTTGGATCGTGAGGGCCTGGCAAGCGACCAATGAAGAAATATTGGCTGCTGGTGGTGTGGATGCTCTAGTTTTCTTGAGAATAGTTGTTTTCAGGTGATTAAGTTTCTCCAGATGGAAAATTTTGATTTCTTCCAATTTTCTGAGGGAAAATTTTGCTACAAGTTTCTCCAAAAGTTTATGCTTGCAATTATATCCAAACATCTTTTAAAATGCTTTCATAATTCAATTATGGATGGTCAGTGTCTATTTTTTCTTCTGCTGGTTTACTAACTGCACTGCAATTTTCCTCCTGTTCTTTACAGTATTCGGGTATTCATCATTGCTGCTGCGATTTGTGTTTTTCTATTGCTTCCAGTAAATTATTATGGACAAGAAATGCAGCACAAGCAAATCCATTCAGAATCACTGGAAGTATTTACTATTGGAAATGTAAAGGAAGGATCAAAATGGTATGTTAATTGAACCCATTATTTATGGATGGTTGCTTTAGTTCCTTTTTACAACGAGTTGTTATTTGGATGCTGCCATCTTGAACCTTGAATGTTATGACCAGAAATGAAATGTGTACTCGCGATGCCATGTAGAATTCTACTTTACCATGTTTTTGTATGCATCCAAAAGGATGAATCCAAGTCTTTTATTTGTTATCCTTTATACTTTTAAAAGATTCCTGGGAGAGATCTAATCAGGAATTGAATTTAAATACTGAAAAGCAATGACTTTTTAAAGTCTTCTGGTCCACTAACTGTTTCTTCTTCAGGCCAAGATATTGAGATGCAACTCCAACATAGTGGTTTTGTGGTAAAATAGATTGGATAAAATCAGCTATTTATTGATTGTTTTTCATTTTGTTTTAAAAATATTTCAGGTTTTGGACCCACTGTCTTGCATTATATGTCATATCCTGCTCAGCTTGTGTTCTACTTCACTTTGTAAGGATGTGCATACCATAAAGCATTTCTTATTCATATATGGTTTGAATTTTACTGATACATTTGTAAACATCCTCTAGCAATCATTTAAAGGTTACCGCTTTGATGTAGGAGTACAAAAATATCACTAAAATGAGGTTAGCACATATTACTGGCTCTCCTGTGAATCCAAGTCATTTCACAGTTCTAGTCCGTAGCATCCCATGTTCTCAGAATCATTCATACAGTAAGTCGGTAGAAGACTTCTTTTCAACTTATTATCCGGCAAGCTATGTGTCCCACCAGATGGTATATCGGGCTGGTAGAGTTGACAAATTAATGGTATGCATCTATATTGAGTGACTATTTTAGGGATATAAATTTATATGAATTTTTTTATTTGAAAAGGCTTTAATTAAAAAAAAAATTACTATTCCGTTTAGGGGGAAAAGAAGAGAAGACTTAACTGGTTTTGCTTTAGAACAGTTATTCACTACTTCCATCTGATGAATGAATTTTTCATCTAGGGTAGATGTTATTAGTGCTGACAAACAGAAAATGTTAGCTTTTTGTTTATCATTTTGTTCTATTGACCAAATAAAGTGCTTCCTTAACCAAGCCACTGATTTAGTGGCAAAAGACTTCCATTGATTTCAAGTCTTGGTTAACATTAGGTCTAGGGTTCGAATTTGGACAGCCCAATCCCTCTCCAGTTTGTCAAATAAATAAATAAAGTGGTTTCTTTTTCGGAATTCACAATTCATAGCTTAAAGAGAAGTAAAAGAAAATGGACCCGTTGCATACTACCTCGAATAGGTAATTATGATTTTCTCAAATTTGATTTTGAGGCCATGTTTTAAATCTTGACATCGTTGACTTTATTTAGTGTTATTTTGCAGTTATGACTTGATACTACTTACCAATCAATTATTCTTTACTTATTTTAGTATGTAAAATAGGAAGTACTATCCTAATGCTGGTACTGATGCATTGCATTTAAGTTGAACTTTCCAATTTCTCAATTTGTTTTGTTTTCTTAATTAGGTCTTTTTGTTTTTTTTTTTATAAAAAAAAAACAAGTTGAGAAATTTAAAAAATTTAAATTTGTATTTCTCCTTTTCTATGCTCATTCTACTCCTCTATGCACGTGCAATGTTCTGTTTGTTTTATGATCTTTAACGAGTTTTATGTATATTCTCTAACAATGCTGTCTTTGCAGAAGGATGCAGAAAAAATGTACAGAATGCTAAAAACCATTGAGTCGCAGACTAAAAAGAGTTATATGCCATGTTGTCTTTGTGGTAAAAGTACACATTCCTTTGAGGCACTTAACAATGATGCAGAAAGTGTTGAGATTAAAACCAGCAGTGATGAGTTTCAACCAAGTCAAAGAGAAAAGGTTGAAAATTTCGGAACAAGTATAGTCTTATAATATTGATTTCTGGATTATAGTGATATTATACAGTTCATGTATTCCTTTCTAGTGGTTTGTTGCCAAAATTTAACTTGTCTTAGATATTGTTCAGTCATCAAATTCGTTTTGCTTTTATATCTCCTCTGGATTAACTTAATTTGCTATAGGCATGATAGGTTCTCTGTGGTCTAGTTTCTCCTCTGACAACAAAGAATCCTACTGGATGTAGACCTGATCTTTGCCACCCTAGCAATAGCCCTCATTTGATGCTGAAAAGCTATAACCCTAAACCCACAACAGTTGCTGGGATGGGTATTTTAGCTTAATTTTAGATCTGGTACCTCCTTTTCTAGATACTTATGATGCATGTAAGCAAGTTGTATCATTGAATTTGTGCGATTAATTTCCTCCTGTTTTGCTAGATGGCAGCATTTACTGTAACCGATAATTTCAACTATTATAAGAATATGGGATATAGTAGCAGCATTCTTTGAGGTTATGTGGTAATTTTTTTCTAAACTGTTATTGCCTTCCCAATATAACAGCTTCAGCAAACTAAGTCCTATGTGGTTTCAATCTTCTTGTTCCCCGTTGTCATCATGTGGTTGTTGATGTCTGAAGTAAATATTGCATATAAAGTGGTTTCTTTAATAGAATTCACGACACAAGACATGATTTTGGGACCAATTTTTTAGATCTTTATATCATTAACTTTATTTCGTGTTATCATACAGTAGTGACTTGTTACTACTTGCTATACAATTATTTTTCTTACTTATTTTAGCATTTAAGTTGAATTTTCCAATTTCTCATTTTCATTTTGTTTCCTATTATTTTATTATTATGAGTTGAACTGAGTTGAGTAATTTGATAATAAGCTTGTATTTCACCTATACTATTCTTACTCATTCCACTGCGCCACACAATGTTCTGTTTGTTTTATAATATGTAACAAGTTCTATGTATATTCTCTAACAATGTGTCTTTGCAGAAGGATGTGGAGAAGATATACAGAAAGCTAAAAACCATTGAGACACAAAAGAAAATGAGTTCTACGCCTGGTTGTCTTTGTGGTGGAATTATGCATTACTTTAAAATGCTTAAAAAGGAGGCGGAAAGTGTTGAGTGCAAAACCAGCAGTGATAGGTCGCAGCCAAGTCAAACAGACAAGGTTGATAATCTTCGAATAAGTAGTCTAATAATTTTGATTTCAGGGTTATAGTAGTTGTGTATAATTTGTATATTCTGTTTTGGTTATTTGTTGCCAAAAATATACTTGTTAAAGTAACTGCTCGGTTGTCGAAGTCATTTTACTTTTCTACCTCTGGGTTATTTTAATGTGCTATGAACATCATCAATACACCATGATCTAGTTTTCCTCTGATCACAGGAACCCTAGTGGATATAGATCTGATCTTTCCTACCCTAGCAATGCTGACATTTGATGCTAAAAAGCATTTCACACCTCTTTTTGATGGTTTACATGTTATTAATCGCATTCTGAATCTTTGCTGGGATGGGTGTTTTAGCTTAATGTTAGGTATGGTACCTCCTTTTCTAGATAAACATGATGCTTGATAGTAAGTCGTATTATTGAATTGAGGTGCGTAACTATTTTAAGTATATTGGATATAGTAGTGTCCTAGTAAATTATCGGAACACTTGTTTGTTAAACTGTTATTGCCTTCCCAACAGCATGGTCATTCTCTTGATTTCTTTGCGGAGACTCTCTCCCTATGTGGTTCAGTCTTATCATTTCCTGTTGCCACCATGTTGTGGTTGATGTTTGAAATCGAATATTGATCACTAACTTTTAAATCTTTGATGGAAATGGCCATGTGATATCCTATGTTATTTTGGCCTTTGATACAGGAACGTCCAGCTGCTTTTGTTTTCTTCAGGACTCGTTATGCAGCTATTGTTGCTGCACAAGTTCTTCAATCATCAAATCCCATGTTATGGGTGACACAACTAGCCCCAGAGCCTAATGATGTTTATTGGTCAAACCTCTCCATACCCTACAAGCAAATCTGGCTCCGTAAAATAGCAACTCTTCTGGGTGCTATTGTTTTTATGTTCGTGTTCCTTGCTCCAGTTACATTTGTGCAAGGCTTGACTCAACTAGACCAGTTAAGACAAACATTTCCATTTCTTAAAGGAATCTTGAAACAGTGAGTATCATTCTGCAAACTCTATTGCTAAACCAGTGTTAGGATTTTAGTCTCTATTTTGTTGCAATCAATACACATTGCAGACGTGACTGATGTCTGATGCTACAAATTAGGTTATGGAATTTGCATCATGTTACAATATATGCATTTATACAGAAATAATGCATGAAATTAACCACAGAAATAATGCATGGAAAGAATCATGCTCTTGAAACCCTTTCTGTATTGCTATAGCTACTATTCTAACCTTTTAAGTGATCATTTGTTTGTACTTTATATTGACTTCCTTAAGGAAATCAGAACCTGGAATAAGTGCTGCAATTAGTTCTCTTCTTTTTGGAATAATATGGAAAATAAATGGTTGTTATTTCATGTGCACTGGTATGATAGAAGTACCATGCTTAAATTTTGAAGATGTTGTGGCATATACTGAGAACAGACATAGAGTGAAGGCTCTGACAAGATAAATCTGCAATATATAAATAAGAAGATACATGTAAATAGAAGGATAAATACTAATATCCCTTGACCTTCAGGTCCATATCTTCTGTGTTCTTTATTTAATCTGCTGCAATATTTTCTTTGGCAATCGATGTATGTATAAATGCATAAATGACCAACTTAGAGAAGTATTTTGTTTTAGCCTTTTAATACATTATAATTTGCTATCTCATGGTTATTAGTGGAGAATAGCTTTGACTTAATTCTGAGCCAGGGATTTTGTTCTTATGTGCAGGAAGTTCATGAACCAGCTTGTAACAGGTTACCTACCAAGTGTAATTCTGATGTTATTTATGTATGCTGTTCCACCAACCATGATGCTGTTTTCCACAATTGAGGGAAATGTTTCACATAGTGAAAGGAAAAAAAGTGCTGGCATTAAAGTTTTGTACTTCACAATCTGGAATGTTTTCTTCGTTAATGTTCTTTCTGGATCCATAATTAGACAATTGAGTGTTTTCTCAAGTTTTAGAGACATACCTACACAACTTGCCAAAGCAGTGCCAACCCAGGTAATTTTCTATGCCACTCCACATTAGCTGGTTTAATAGAGCTTCATTTCTTCCAACTTCATGGCAGAATTCCAGATGCATTTCGATTTAGATTTTATATTCTATTAGGGATGCATGATATGCTTTTTGCCTATGGACTGAAACTATACCTTTAAAATTATTATCTTCAATGAGTTTTAAAGCTGTGATAGGCAACTTCTGGTTTTAACAAGCCTTGCATGGCAATATCGTACCGCGTAAGTGCTAAAAATGTATGTGTACTTTTTATGCACTCTTTTATCACCACATTCACATAGGACAAAGATTGCTTCTTTCTTTTTTTCTTTATACGTCAGCTCAGTAGAATCTTCAGGATTACTTCGAACTGTGTTTTTATCTTCTGCAGGCTACCTTCTTTACGACCTATGTTTTAACATCGGGCTGGGCAAGCTTGTCCTTTGAAGTAATACAACTTTTCCCTCTTCTTTGCAATGGGTTCAGAAGATTCATACTAAGAAGGCAGGAAGAGCCCTGTAGTAATCATGCTCTAACCTTCCCTCACCATACTGAAATCCCTCGACTTCTTCTGTTTGGACTGCTTGGCTTCACTTGTTCTATCATGGCACCATTAATATTGCCCTTCTTGCTGGTTTACTTCTTTCTTGCTTTCCTTGTCTATCGGAACCAGGTGTGTTTTTTTCTTATCAACTTTATATCCGTTTGCTTTTTGCTTTATTGAGTCTACCTTGTTCATTCACACTAATAAACCCAAAAGACTAAGAGAATAGCAGTTCTAGATTACAATTTGCTAAACGAACTTAGATTTGGGATGTTGAAGTGTTTTTCATTTGAGCTGTTGCTGGAGTATCCATGGGAGGATTATTATCTTTTATAATGTTTTCGTACACACCAATAAAGTAATCCCTATTAAAAAATAAAATGTTAAAAGGAATATTTTTGAAGATAAAGGTTCGGAAATTTGAACAGTGAAATGGTGCCCAGTACTGTGGACTGAACTGCAAAAAATCTCCTAACTCATGAAAGTCGATTCTTGGAAGTACCAAGCTTCACAACCTACTTGTCGACCTTGTTTATGCAACAGTTGTTTAGCAATTACTTAAGCTTCTTTATGGAATTACATTCCAAGCTTCTATGTCCTCGATATTGTACAATATCTTATGCATTTCTTTTAAGTATAAAACAGTGAATGTATGATTTTCACATATATGGTACAAGGTATTCGGAGTGCTGCATGATTATATTAAGCAATTGAGTCAAGCGCAAGACAGATTCAGAATAAATCAATTTCTAACTGTTCTTTGATTATGCTTGTTCCTTTTTTCCCCAGATTCTCAATGTATATGTACCAAAATATGAAAGCGGGGGACAGTTTTGGCCTGTTGTTCACAACACAACAATCTTCTCTTTAGTGTTGACACAAGTTATCGCACTCGGGGTGTTTGGTATAAAAAGATCACCAGTTGCTTCTGGTTTCACTATTCCTCTAATATTTTTAACTCTTCTGTTCAATGAGTACTGTAGGCAGAGGTTTTCTCCCGTTTTCAAGAGGAGTCCTGCACAGGTAAGAATAAAAAAATCTCATTTTCTCCCTCTCAAACTCAGATGACCATTTTTTATTGTGATGGCTTGGTTGTAGTACAGGTTCTTATAGAGATGGATAAACAAGATGAGAATTGGGGTAGGGCAGAGGAGATATATAAGCTGTTACGTACAGCATATTGCCAGTTCCCATTACTGTCACTGGACTTGTCAACTTCTCAGGAGTTGTCAATGGCTGGAAACAGCGGGCAGAACAAAGATGAGGGTAGTTCCAAAGATCAAGAGTCACATAATCCAGGTATGGTGGTTCTAGTGCTAGCTGCTGATTCTTTCCATCTACAATCAATTAGTAACTGCTTGAATCTGTACTTGTAGATTTGAACGAAATCAAATTGTTAAGTTAAAATGAATAGTGGGTCGTTCATCAGAAGGGGAAGGAATAGTATATGAACCGAATTGGTTCATAGAAACATCCGTTTAAGGCTCTGTTAATGGTGGCAGTGGGATATAGGGAATAGTACACAAGGTGACTGTTTTTGCTCCACAAAAACCATACAAATTTAGTTACTTTGCCATTTTAATTCTCACACTTAATGGGGGCAAAGCCCTTTGATATGCATCCATACTCCAACATTGTATAGTTTAAAAGGAAAGTGTTTATATCCTGTTTGATGTGCATGCTTCAAAATCCACTGTTACACAATTCGAATTTTAAATTGTAAATATCTATTGGATTTAACAATAAAAAAAACATCAATACATTAAAATCAAAATATTTGACTGAGTAGATAGAAGATTATTAAATTTAGTGTGATAAGGTTGAATTTAATAATGTGCAAATATTTTATTTTGTCATGATTTCATCTCTTCAAGATTTCACTCTATAAAAATGCAAGAGACAACAGAAAACAGTACGAAACTTGAAACTTAATAAAATACGACTCAAACAATACATAAACGAATAAATGGCGTTGGCAGAGCTGAAATGTGTTTGATAAAATTTATCATAAATATGCTTAAAAACGTATGAGATGGCACTGCTAACCAATTTCTTACCCATCTACGTTACAGCATACTAAGAATATTTGAATCCGTAACAAGGTGAACAGATTTCATCTACTAATTCCTTTGCTCAATTAACTGCTAATGTGTGAGTGACATGAGTTTACAGAGATATAATCAAGCAACATCACCCCCGAATAAAGTCAACTTTCTGCTGATTTAAGGTGTTGATCCATCTTCCATGGATCCATTTTCTGCCAGCAAACTTCTCCATTGCCACAGAACTTGCATCAACCCACCATTCGCAACATGCAAAAGGAACACCCTTGTTCCTATTCCAAACCATGTGCACACCAACTTGATAACAACAAACAACCCACCCATCCATAACACCTGCCATTTCATTTCCAATTCCTTCCCCTGTTCAAACATAAAAAAGCCTCAAAATTTACAACACACCCACAAGCACAAACTAGTTAAAGAACAGAGTATATATTACCTCGGAGCTTCGAAATGCTTCTTGGGATGTCTGTTTTAGGAAATCAGACATCAACACTCCCACAATTAGACCAAAGGGTATCATCAATTCTTGGTTTCTAGATATAGCATTTATGAAATCCGACAGACAGCTGGATACAAGAACTGTAACAATAGACAACTTCAATGCCTTGTTTCCCGCAACAAGTAGTTTGTCCAGCAGCAAATTCTCAGCTTCTTTCCAAGGAAATGCTTTTACAGAGTCGGGGCTGTTCTCCCGTAGTCTCTCCTTGATGGTATTGAGTTGTTCCTTCATCTTATTTGGTTCCCAAAACTGCGCCATTGTTACTTTCAAGTGACATTTTGGAGAGAGTCGATGAAAATTATGGAGCTGAGAACAGCAAGGCTGGTGTTCATATTGCTTAACCTGTATGAAGATTCCAATGATTAAGAAGCTTCGATCAAAGAAACAAGAATAGCCATTGAGTTAATTCCGAGTTTTATTTACGTATCTGAAGTTAACTTCAATTACAGAAAAGCAGAGACAATAAGTTGGAAGGAAGGAGTACCTTGATATTTAGAGATGAAGGCAATAGGGAGGAAGTCAAAAGCGCCATCGTTAAAGGAACCACCAGACAGAGGTTTGTTTTGTGTACAGCCTAGGGTTTAGCTTAGCTTAGAAGAGACGACGATTGATTGAAGGGATGGGTTTTTGATCCTCATGGGCTGAATCCCTCTGAACCCAGAAATCTCTGGATCTAATTGTAAAAAATATTAAAAATGGAGATGCGGGGTATCGATCTCCGTACCTCTCGCATGCTAAGCGAGCGCTCTACCACCTGAGCTACATCCCCTCCCATTCAAAGAAACTCAGTATAGTTTCTAAAATTTGTTTTGGTATCTTTGGAAATTGCTTTCATCGAATTTCATGTGCACCATATCATGCTTTTAGTTTGAAGATATTAAGGCAAATATTAACCATCGTAAATGTATTCATGAAATAAGAGTCGGATTGTATTTTAATTCTTTTATTTAAAAAATAAGTAAATTATTTTTTTATATTAATTCAAAAAGTAAATTGATCATTTTTGCTAAAAATTCTATCTATTTGTACTATTAAATAACTATAATAAGACAGTAATATATGACATATGATGTATACACCATAATGACATACATAGACTAATTTTTAACTATAAAAATAGATGAAGTTTTTAATAGAATGATCGATTTATTTTTCATTAATTTACTTTATTTTTTAGTAAAAAGTTCAAAATATAATCAAAATAGTAGGAGCTTCCATGGTACATGATACTTTTAAGAGATAGAGTGAAGTCTCTGACATGATAATCTGCAATATGTAAATAAGGACATATAAGCTTCAGGTTCATATTTTATGTGCATAAAAAACCAGCTTGACCTATGATATAATAATACCTAACACCAAAAGGTTTTATAAATACAACGTCTGTTATTCAAAGAGCTAAACATAATATCATAAAACAGTACTTTTGAGCTACAAAAAGTAGCCCATCACACAAGTTTTCAAACCAGAATTATAATAACTTATCATTCACAAAACTGACCATCACAAACCCACTGCCTTCATCAGCATCGCTTCTTATAACAAGCCGTTGGTGTAAGAGGCCCAATTGCTCCGACCTTGGACATTTTTGCTTTCCGAATACAGCAATAAGGAATTCAGTGTCTTCATATATAGTTCCAAGTTTTCTTTAATCAGCAAGAAATCCACTGCATCCTCCTTGTACTCAAAACATAAGCCCAATTTGTAAAAGTTTGCTTAACCTGTCTATAACATCGGCTTGTCCTGGAGATGACATTCTTTCCGCAATTTCCTTAGTAAAAGAAGAAATGAACTTGATGTTGGTTTTTCGATCCTCGAAGCCTGATCTATCCAGAATAAGTTTTTGAGAATTTTGATCCCAGAGAACCATCTTTTTCTTTACTACTTCCAGTGTTCGACTTTTTCGACAAAGAAGAAGTTGGTAATTGACTTGAATCGATTTATTTGTCTCGAATACGGAGAGGTCTAGTAGAGACTTAGCAGCATTTTGTCTTTCTTTGGCTTTCATGTTCATCATTGGACCAGCATGAAAGGCCAATATAATTTTAATCAGACCCTTCTCAAACAATCCATTTTTAGTATCAACAAGCATCTTTGATAGATGTGTTAAATATGACTCTTATTTTTAGTCAAATTTGAAAAATAATCTTTCAGTTAAACTCTGTTTACTTGTTTTAATCAAATAATGATTAGTTTAGATTATTTTATTATTATTTGAGCTATGAATTTAGCTTATAAATAGGCTCTTTTATAACTTTAGAAATAGACACCCATTAGATATTAGAACTCATAACACAATTAGAGAATTTTGTGTTTACGTTTTGAGGGTTCTTTATTTTCGGGTTTTCGGGGTTTAGTCTTTATCTCCATCTTTTGTACTATTCGTTCTTTTGCTATTATAGTAAAATTATCTTTGCCCGTGGTTTTTTATCCTCTTTGTAGGGGTTTTTTCACGTTAAATTTGTGTGTTTAATTTCTCAATTTATTCCGCTATTTTTTTCTAGTTCATTGCTTAATAGGGTCGATCCTAATAAGTGGTATCAGAGCTAATTAAATTTTCATAGATTAGCTCATTTAGAGAAGGCAACAACAAGGTTTAAAATTGAGAAGTTCAATGGTGAGACAAATTTTAATCTGTGGCAAGTTTGGATAATGGCAATTCTAGTTCAATCTAGTTTGAAAAAGGTTGTTACCGGGAAAAAGCCTGAGAATCTAAATAAAACAGAATGGGAAGAGCTTGACGAAAAGGCTTTATCTGCAATCCAGTTGTGCCTCGCAAATATGGTATTGCATGAGGTATTGATGGAGAGGATCTCATCTGCCTTGTGGAAAATGCTAGAAACTCTTCACGCGACTAAGTCTCTGGCTAACCGTTTAGTGTTGAAACAACGTCTATTTACGTTTCACATGAACGAATGTGAGATTCTTAGAGATCACATCAGTCAATTCATTACTCTTTTAAATGATTTAAAGAATGTTGAGGTTTATAGTGATGATGAAGATCAAGCTATTCTATTATTATGCTCTTTACCTTCTTCATACAAGTCTTTCAAGGAGACCCTGATTTATGGTAGATACAAACTCTAGTTCGAAGATGTGAAAGGTTATTTGTTGAGTAGAAACAAACTCAACAATGAGCTTCATTTGGATAGCAAGACAGATAGGCAAGCTTCCATTTTGGTAGCGTCAAAGAAACGAGACAAAGGCACTACAGGAAAATAGGGCTTTAGCGGCGTTTTGACAAAAACGCCGCTAAAAACTGAGCAATAGCGGCGTTTTTTGTTAAAACGCCACTAAAAACAGAGCATTAGCGGCGCTTTTGGTGAAACGCCGCTAAAGACCAGAGCATTAGCGGCGCTTTTGGTGAAATGCCGCTAAAGATACCAACTAGGTTCTCATTTTAGTCTCACTATTAAGGTTTATGAATTATGGGTTTAGGGATTATGGTTTAAAGGTAGTTTAAGGGTTGGGGTTTAAGGTTTAAGTGTTAGGGGTTAGGGGTTCATGGTTCATGGTTTAGGGTTCAGGGTTCAGGGTTTATGTTTTAGGGTTTAATGTTTAGGGATTAGGAGTTTAGGGTTTAGATTAGTTAACGTTTTTTAATTATATGATAAATATTTTCTTATATAATTATAAAAGAGATAGTATTAATTTTAAAATATTGAATTAATTATCATTATATAAATATTTTCTTATATGATAAATGTTTCTTTTTCTAACAATGGTTTAGTGTGCAATTGTATACATGAACTTTAATTTGATCTAGTTCTTGTAAATTATTAACACAATTATTGATATAACATCATTTTATATTTATATATTGCATACATAAATATTTATATTTATCCAATAGAAAAATATATTTATGTATTTATTTTTAAAATTTGTATGATTAAATCAAAATTAAAGTTTTAACTATACATTTAAACCACAATTAAAATTTCACGTCTACAATTACACATTAAACCGAAATTCATATATAATTCTAAGATGTATCTCTATTAAAATTTAGGTGTATACATATAATTAAATGCCATTTATATAAAATCTAAACAACTAATGCGGACCATACTTAAAAGAATAATACTTGTATTACTGTGTCATTTTGTATTTTTTAATTCATCGATTTCATTTTATTTCTGTTAAAGTTTCCTTTTGTATTTTATATGATAATTTAAAAATTTTCATAAAAAATTTAAAAAATAAAAAACTTAAAAATTTAATATTTTAGTTCATATTTCAGTTAAAAAGTTCAATATTTAAAATTTAAAAAAAAATTCTAAAAAATGATAATGTCAGCACAAAAAATTTATAAGAAAAAATAGAAAAAAATATGTTAAAAATGAACTATAGTGGCGTTTTTTATTTAAAACGCCAAAAAAACCTATTATTTTTTATCCCGTTTTCAAAATCCCGCTCACAACCAAAAAATAAATTTTGGTTACCCGCTTCTCATCTTCTGTCTCATCTCCTTTTACTCTCAATTTCTTTTTAACGATAAACGCTTCATTAGAAAGAAATTTCTTTTTACTCTCAAGGAACGCGAGAAGCTTCTCGAAGACATGGAAAACAAGATCACTTATCTGCAGTCTGTTATATCCACTCTTAAGGTTCAATTCTTAGCCAAGAAGCTTTGCTTTTTATTATTATGTTTTCAATTATTTTCAGTTATCGAATGTCTTTCCCTAAAGAAGCGTAGATTGAAGAGTACAGTGTACTAAATTAGGGTTTATTCGGCTATGAATTTTAATTTCTATATTATGTTAATTGCAGGATGATTCATTACTTGCTGATGAAAAGCTTAAGGCTCTACAAGAGGAGGTTTGTTTTAAATGGTTTAATATAAATATAATCCCTAATTCCATTTTTTTCTACTATTGGGTTCCTTGCCTGTAATACTTGCTTTATTTGCAATATTCATTTGACTTGAGTAGTAGGCCTCGTTCTCCTAGGTACGTTTGCTTTGGGATGCTTCGAGAAAAAACAACTTTGAACTTCATGTTTTGGAATCGGAAGCACAGGACACTGAAGATAGGGTGGAAGCTGTTAATTTAAAAGTTGAAAAGGTCAGCATTGTGCATGCATTAATTTTATTTCCGTGTAAAGACTCTGCTAGTGAATGTTGAATGACTAAGCATTTCTATGTATTATTATGACCTTTATCAACTGAAAGAATTTTCATCAAGAACAGCAAAAATGCTTTAAAGACCGTCCAATAAAACTTTGTTTTGTTGATTTTTTAAGCCCATCTCATGCTGCTACTTCAATGGATGCTTTACAAGGTTAGCCTGACAAGGATTTTTCAGTCTCTAGTATTTTGCCGATCAAAATGGTTAAATTTCATGGATGTTATTTGTTATGCCATAAATGAAGGTACTGACATACCCAATCACCCATGCATGAACTAGTGAAGTGAAGCACAGAATAGAGGCTTATGTAATCAGTCCCTGTTTTATTTCGATTCCTCCTTTTTCTTTCCCCTTTTCCTTTGTCCAATTTTTTCTTCCAAGTGAGTTTTAGAGAAAGATCCAATTGTAAGGGTATCAGATAGGAGAGTGGAGATAGGAATAGAGAAGATTGTAGCAAGATTTCTTTTCAAAGGAATGACTCCTTAAGTGCTTGGGGATTTAATTAGATGGTTAAGTTCAAAACCAAGGAGTCATTTGGTTCACTTGTTCCTGTTTTGTTAACTAGTTTATGTCTTGTTTCTTAACTTTCATTTGCAATGAATGGTTAAAAATATAAAATCAATGATATAAATGCTATGAAGGGACAGTTCAAACAGAGAATCTCAGCCATCATTGTTCCATTACAAGCTTAGGTTTCCCTTCTTTTTGCTTTCATTTTTTGGGGGTTTTTGTATTTTTCTCTGGTCAAATTAGTTATAATTCATCAGCATGTACGTTTGACGGCCAGTGATTTTAGGGAAATTTTCGATATGTACTTTATATCAACAATTAAAGAGGTTAACAGGAGAGATAATATCTTTGCATTCTTCTCTGCAATTTGTTCATGGATTTTTGTTGGGACCTTTCAGTTCATTCTGCATTGATATCGAATTTCTTCATGTTATTTGAGACTAGCAAATATGGTGGTCGAAATTTGCAAGAAAATTGAGTAGACCAGTCTCCTGCATTAGTTAGATCCTCCAAAATTCTGCAACTTACTAAGAGTTTCACTTCATCAGTCCAAAAGCTTAACTGCTCGTCTTTCTTGTACTGGCTGCGTTAGTTAGATTCTCAACTGGTTTCATGGACTAAATGTGACACTGACTAATCGTCTTTCTTGTTCACTTTATACTGTGTGGTCTTTCTAACATTGAAATTCTATATTCATTTATCCTGGGCCTCTTCTCATCCTTTCCCATTTCCATTGCCATGTTGATGTCATCTCATAAAATTAATCAGGAAAAAGAAAGCTGTTTATACTTCACAGTTTTTCCATCTATTTTAGGGAGAAATAAGAGCCTGGCAGTTAGCATTCTAAAACCTAGCTTGTCTTTCCCAAATCCTTTTCCGTTGTTTCCATTCGTTGATACAGGGATGTGCTGGAGCACTGTGTTGTCGTTAGGATTCTGAGAAAGTAAACCTTTATCGATGGAAAACCGTGTAACGTCAAACGAAATTTATATATTCATCATTTTCAGTTGATTTTCTGTATTATATTTTATATATACAAGTAATTGCATTGTTAATAAATTATATTATTTGAGGGTACTTTTAATATTTTACTATATGCATATAACACTGCAGTATAAGCTAGATGGATCTCCCTCTTTAAAAAGACCATAAAAATCTTGGTTGTTTTTGCAAATTTCATTATATGCCAACAAGATTGAGAAATGTGATCAAATTGTGATACATTCACTTTTCCTTGTAGGTTTGATGGTCAGAGGATGCTGATGGTGATTGGGATTGTGTGCAAACT
Organism: Gossypium hirsutum; assembly: GCF_007990345.1. Taxonomy (NCBI): domain Eukaryota; kingdom Viridiplantae; phylum Streptophyta; class Magnoliopsida; order Malvales; family Malvaceae; genus Gossypium; species Gossypium hirsutum. Next base: position 33,071,245 of record NC_053424.1, read on the forward strand.
TTAGGTGAATCTAGCAAGTACTAAGCCTAGAACTCTTTCTATTTGTTCTGTTTCAATTCATTTTCTTGTTCATTGTATTGCCTGGTATGTACTTTTATATGTACCTATTAAGTATTGTGGTGATGTCTTTGAAATTTGTATTATACCTTAAAGATTTTTGTCCACTAGTTTATTAAGTTTTCGGACTACTAAAAACTCTTGTTCCACTAGTTTATGGTCAGTGGTCAGGGGACTCAGCTTGCTGCTGCAGATGGTCTTGAATGCAAATTCAGGTGTGAGTTTCAGATATTTTATGTGCAAAAAAGTATTAGAGTGCCTTATGTTTGTATGTTAGTTAAGCAGATTATAGATAGAACCTGCAGTAGGATCAACTAATTAGTTGATCAAAAACTACACCTAGTTTTGTAATAGTCTACTTGCATATTTGCATATATTTAATAATAATCTCGTGTCAACTAATTATTCTATTTTTATTTAATTGTTTTGTTTTCAACCTTTTATTTTTATTTGAGTTGAAAGAAGAAAAAAATGAATTGTAATTTTGACTTAGAAAATAGAATATTCATTAGCAGCTTAATCAATTTAAATAATCAATGTTGATATTTCACATGGGAATGGATATTCAAATCTTATATTTTACATGGTTATGATTTAAGTCATTATTTCATTTAAGTAACTTCATTATAATATCTTATTTTATTGATATCTTTATATTTAATCTAATTTTTATTATTTATTTTAGTTTTGATTCTAAATTTTTATTTTTATTTTAATATTTAAGATAACTTGAGTTTTAACTTTTGAATTTTAATTGTGTTATTAATTTATTATTTTAAATTTTAAATTTAAATTCATTAATTTTTGTATTTAGTTTTAAAGTTAAAATTTTAATAGAAAATTTAATTTGATAATGAATTTTAATAGAATTTTAATAGGAAATTTTTATATTTATATCATGAATATTATTCTTCTCAATATTTTGATAATGAATTTTAAAATTTTTATATTTTTCATGACTTTTATAATATATTATTTTTCTAAATTTTATGACCTTTAGCGGCGTTTGCGGGAAAAGCGCCGCAAAAAGTCCTGGACTTTAGCGGCGTTTTTTAGAAAAGCGTCGCTAAAAGTTCTGGTCTTTAGCGGCGCTTAAAAACGCCGCTAAAGGCAAAAAAAAATGCCGCTAAAAGTCTATTTTCCTGTAGTGAGGTGTCGCTATTGTAAAAAGTTAGGTTACGTCAAAGTAGATTGTCATAAACTGTGAAATAAAAGAGCTGCTGAGAGTAAAGAGGAAGATGTAACTGGTGCTAATTTGGCCGATGAAAATGGTGATGATTTCTTGTTAATGTCAACGAGCGATAACTTCAAGTTCACGTCCGAGTGGATCCTAGATTCAGGATGTTCTTTCCACATGTGTCCCAATAGAGAATGGTTCTCCACATACAGTTTGGTTGAAGGTGGAGTTGTGAGCATGAGAAACGATTCATCTAGTAAGGTAATTGGTATTGGTACTGTTAAAATTAAGATACACGATGGGACGATTAGGACACTCTCAGATGTCAGATATGTACCTGATTTACAAAAGAATCTCATCTCTTTGAGTGTTTTAGACTTGAAAGGATGCAGAATTAACATCGAGTCGAGTGGCATTAAAGTATCTCGTGGAGCTCTCGTTTTGTTAAAAGGTAAAAGAATTGACAGTCTTTATATTCTGGAAGGTTTTACAATGACCAATGAAATGGGACGTCCTTTGTCCGTTACGAAGTTAAAGTCAACTTGTTTAGAGCGGAGGCAACTTGGTCATAGGAGGGAAAAATGTATGATCGTTTCGTTGAAGAGAGGTTCTCTTTTGGATACAGGTTTTGACAAATTAGGGCATTGTGTTCGTGAAAATCAGACCCAGGTTAGTTTTGATTTGATAGTGTACAAGTCGAAAGCTAGAAGGCTTCCAGTTTCTAAGCACAAATTTGACTTAGTTAATTCCCTGTATAGTTTAAGATAGGCTCGTGGCGGGCTTTAGCAAAGATGGCGTTGTGGAAATATGAGTCAAGGTGGAGATTTGTTAAATATGACTTCTATTTTTAGTCAAATTTGAAAAATAATCTTTCAGTTAAACTCTGTTTACTTATTTCAATCAAACATTGATTAGTTTATATTATTTTATTATTATTTGAGCTATGAATTTAGCCTATAAATAGGCTCCTTTACAACCTTAGAAATAGACACCCATTAGATATTAGAACTCATAACACATTTAGAGAATTTTGTGTTTACATTTTGAGGGTTCTTTGTTTTCGGGTTTTCGGGGTTTAGTCTTTATCTCCATCTTTTGTACTCTTCATTCTTTTGCTATTATAGTAAAATTATATTTGCCTGTGATTTTTTATCCTCTTTGGAGGGGTTTTTCTACGTTAAATTTGTGTGTTTAATTCTCAATTTATTCCGCTATTTTTTTCTTATTCGTTGCTTAATCGGGTCGATCCTAACAAAATGATTTAGAAGAATATGATCCACGTTGCACTCTGATAGAATGATAAACTTCAAAAAGTCTCCCAGGAAAAACAGGGGGATAAATTACACTGCCTTGACAGCCAAGTGAACAAAGGAACTTCGACATTTTCAAATATCCTTTTCAGTTGCAAGTCATCGGGCAGAAACACCTCTTCTTTGTTCACCAAATAAATTTCCCCAGTACTACTATTTGTGCCAGGCAATTTTTTCATATTCTCCTTCAGAGTCTCTATTGTAAAAGGATTCCATTTGTCAACAACATAACCTAAGAAGGAGAAGCATTCTAGAGCAGTCATTTGGTCGTTACTTCGTAATACCTAATCATTCCATAACTGCAAGTAATCATTGATGGAAGGAAACTTTGCAACACCGAATATCAAAGTAAACATGGGTAACAGCTCCTTGCTGTAATGATCTTCAAGAACATACAGGTAAGCGCCAAATAACTTGTACTTGTCATAAAGCACACAAAGGAGAAAACTTACCCCATTTACCTTTAGGGGCTGCAGTGCACCATTTCGACTAGGAATCCAGACAAGAGTTTATCTGGTAATTCCTTATTCAAGTGAAACTTAGGAAACTTTATATCCTTTCTATGTAGGAATTTTCTGTTCCCAAGAAGAAGAAAACAAACGTCATGATCCACTTTCACACTGAGGGCTCTCAACTGATCTTTGTATACTGAAAAATCAGTATCGTAATCCCTTTCCTCAATACAAGGTACACTAGTCCTCTATAGTATACCTTCCCAAACTAAATCAAATAAAATGCACTGCTCGGGATTTCTGTATCCGAATTTGGTCTTCAACCATCTGCTCCTGTTTAAGTTGTTAAGGAAGTCGACAAACACATACTCGTCATTGTATTCTAACATTAAAGACTTGATGCAGTCTAGCAATGAGATTGCACTGTCCCACGTGATAAGATAGGTTTTGATTGCCTGTTTAAGACCTCTAACTACAAAAATGGCTCCTAAAAAATCAATTATAGCTCCAATTACCTTCAATTCGTCCTTGTACGTAAATAAGTCAAGCCCATAAAAGAAATCATCAATGAAAGGAAGATCAACAAACGTTGAAATTGTAGCCCGTTTAGAACTAAACAGAATTGATTCATTGGGAGCTTTATAATGGTGATGGGTTTTCAACCAACTCCCTCTTAACAATGAGCTACGTAACTCTGACAATTGTGAAGGCTAATCAGTGTGTATGCATCGAGCTATGAATCAACACAATCATCTTTAAATATCTAGCAATATACTACAAGTGTGACAAATCGAGTTGTAATTTTATAGTCTTACAATGGAACACTTGAGTATTACAAGAATCGTACCAAGAAAGTTCGGGGGAAAATGATTCTTAAGCAATAAGAATTCAAATAGCAAGTCTAACTGACTATTCACTAAGTAATAAATTACAACAATTCATAATCAAGGGTAATTACACTGGTCGTATCTAACACGAAGAATGATCAAATTGTAAAACATGCAAAATTATGCAATTAACAATTCAAAACACACAAGTGGTTGGTTAACTTCCATTTTACTAATTAGTCTTTAAGTTAGGGATTTGAGAGACTTAAACTTCTAATTGACTCTATTTTACTTTACAGTCACCATTTTACCAAATTAGATGATTTAGTTTGGTTTATCTCTCGACCTCACCAAACTAACTTGAGATAACCAAATTGGTGTCAATAGGATCTCCTTTTGGTCTCACTTATCTAAATATTCACCTAGAGGTGTTAATTCTAAGTTTTGAAGTCTATTTGATTTAGTCTAGTTTTTATAATTTAGTCTTTATTCCAAAAAATAACCAAATAATATTTACATCAACCAACCACGATAAATTTAGTTACAAATCATCATTTTCATGCACACAACAACCAAACATATACTTAAATCATACATTAAAATAAGCATGAGAATAGGGTTAACAAAAGCTTAGAAATCTCTTTATGGATGCTTGAAGAAGACAATAATTATATTTACATCAATCAACCACGATAAATTTAGTTACAAATCATCATTTTCATGCACACAACAACCAAACATATACTCAAATCATACATCAAAATAAGCATAAGAATAGGGTTAAGAAACGCTTAGAAATCTCTTTGTGGATGCTTGAAGAAGACAATAATAGCAACAATGAGGAGATAACAAATACAAATGGAGTTAAGATTTTTGGAGTTTGGAAAAAAAATAAAACTAAAATATATTGAAGGGTTTGGATAAAAATGAAAATACAAAGCAAAGTTAAAGTAGCAAAGTGTAACTAATACAAAAGCTACAATAAAAACTAACTAAACTACCAACTAAACTTAGAAAAGTTATGAACTAAAATCCTAAAAATGAAGAAGACGCAACTATTAATGTGACAGCCCTAAAATGACCCTAGTCGGAAAGCGGTTTCGGGACCGCTAAACCGAGTCACCAAATTATTTGAATATGATATTTATTGTCTAAAATATGTGAATATGAATGTGTGAAAATTTTAAGCTTCGATTTAGTCGATTGCATGTGAATTTAGTAATAGGACTTATGTGTGACACTTTTAAAATGTGATAGGTTAATCCATAAGGATCTATTAGTGCATGTAATCAAAGGGGTGGACTTGCATGTCAATTTCCCCCATTTAATTACTAGTGGCCAGCCATGACAAAGGGTGATGGGCAAAACATGTCATAAAACATGTTGTGCTAATGGTTTATGTGAGAAAGGATAAAATAATAATGGGAAGGTAAATGATGACAAAAAAAATGTGTGTGGTTGCCCCCCTCCATTGCCGTGAATGGAAGAAAGAAAGACTTCAACTTTTATTTTTCTATCTTGCTTCCTTGTCTCTTTCAAATGAAGCTAGAGAGGAGAGGCCGGCTGCATGTAGGGGAAAACCATGAAATTTGTTTGCTTATAAGTTGAAATTTTCAAGTAGAAGGCTAAAAAGGGGAGGAGCAAATTGAATAGGTAGAATCGGTGTTGGGAAACCTTGCTCAAGAGCTTAGAGGACCAAAGTTGGATAAGGGAAGGGAAAAAGTGATCGAATAGCCGCCGAAATCGTTCGACCACATCCGAGGTAAGTTTTAAGTGATTAAATGTTGAGTAAATTCAACTATAATAGGATATAATGAGTTGATTTAATAAGATATGATGTGGCCATGATATGTCTTAAACTCAAATGGTAAGTTCCTAAGTGTTTGGACTTGGAAATTTAAGAGCAAATTGTAATAATTTACTCAGGACAGCCGCAGTAAAGTGATTTTAGAAAATCACTATAAATGTTTGGTGTGGAATTATAGGCTGAATAAAATATACAATCAAAGCTTAATTAGTCTAATTTCTTATAAAGAGACCATGTAAGCAAAGGAATTTCTTATAAAGAGATATTTAAAGTTGTGTGAGACGGTGTCAGAATGACTCCGAAATCCCCTGTTTTGTTTTAAGAAATCACTATAATTTGTACAAAAATGGTTACAAGATAAAATTTATATGCTTAGACTCATTAATGAGTCTAGTTTCAAATGAAATCAAATAGAACATACTTTGAATTCTGTACAATGAGAATTTTGATTCGTAGTGAAGACTGGTCAGATTAGTCAAACAGTGAACAGGGAAAACTTTAAGAAAAATCTGGTATTGATTGGCCAAACCTAAAATTCTGAAAAATTTATGGATGAAAGATATACGAGTCTATATTCAGGGAAAATTAATGGCAAGTGATTTGGAGTCTTGTAGCTCCGGTTATAAATAATTTAGTGACCATTGCTCAGGAAAACAGCTCGTAGTGAATATGTGATTTTGTTGTAAACATGGATAAAACTTGTTTTAGTTGCTCATAAGCTATTGATTAAACCCATACTTGAATTCTAAATCGTGATATTGTAAGTTTATGAGTATTCGAATATGAAATGATAGTATGGCGTAAAATTGAATTATTCATTGGAAAGTGATGGATGTAGATTCGGCCAAGACCAAGTCTGTACATGATAGTATATGTGGTATGTGAAGTATATTTGAATAAATGTGAAAGTGTATATATGTGATAAGGCCTAATGGCCGATGTGATGAATGTGAAAGTGTATATATGTGATAAGGCCGAATGGCCAATGTGATGAATGTGAAAGTGTATATATATGTGATAAGGCCTAATGGCCGATGTGATGAATGTGAAAGTGTATATATGTGATAAGGCCTAATAGCCGATGTGATGAATGTGAAAGTGTATATATGTGATAAGGTTTAATGGCCGATGTGATGAATGTGAAAGTGTATATATGTGATAAGGCCGAATGGCCAATGTGATGAATGTGAAAGTGTATATATATGTGATAAGGCCTAATGGCCGATGTGATAAATGTGAAAGTGTATATATGTGATAAGGCCTAATGGCCGATGTGATGAATGTGAAAGTGTATATATGTGATAAGGCCTAATGGACGATGTGATGAATGTGAAAGTGTATATATGTGATAAGGCTAATGGCCGATGTGATGAATGTGAAAGTGTATATATGTGATAGGGTCGAGTGGCCAACGTGATGGATGTGAAAGTGTATAAATGTGATAAGTCCGAAGGCATTTGTGTCAGTACTATATCCGGGTTAAAACCCGCAGGCTTTATGCGAGAATATTATCTCTGATTAATGTCCGTAGGCTTCGTGCTCGTACTATATCCGAGCTCTAAAGACCCGATGACTACGTGTGGAGATTTTGTCCAGGTAAGCCCGAACTAAAGGTTTTGTTGAAGATTCAAGTAAAGCGTAAGATTATACAACTTCACAGTAACAATTGGTAATAAATACGTTCAATGCGCTAAGTTGGTCAGGTATGTATTTCGAGATTATATTTAAGTTTGATTTAGACTAAATCACAAGGTCGTTATGTGATGCACATGTGAGTAAAGCAATAAGACTGTTCTATGATTATTGTGCATTTGGTCAATGTGGAAAGTCAGGAAAAAAATATGTAATGTACCTATGATCATAAGAGGTCACTATCAAGTGAGAATTTATCTGCCTATTATATATGATGAGATGTGCATATTCGGTAAAGGGATGGTATGCCCGAAGGAAGAGTGAAATAAAAATACGAACAACTATGTTATAATTTGATTGTTATTTGTTGACACTGCTTAAAACTTACTAAGCATTGTAATGCTTACTCTGTGTACTTTGTTTCCTCTGTTTTATAGATCTCATTTGGAAGCTATAGGCTCGGGGATCATCAGCAACTAGTCACACTATCACTATCCACTGTTTGGTACTGCTACGTTTTGGATTATCTTATGGCATGTATAGAATAGACTAGTAGTGAGAGGATATTTTGGTTAATGTATATAAGCCATGCGAAAATGGCATCTTTTGAATGTGTACTTATAGAAGTTTAAATTGTATCCCTGACTGTCTTTAGTACTTATCTAAAGGAATGTTCAAAAAAAAAAATTTACTTTTCTGATATGAGTTTCAAGACTGGTAATGCCCCTTTATCTATTCCGGCGACGGATACGGGATTGGGGTGTTACAATTAAGCTTAGAAGATGAAAGAAAAGGAAGCTCCTCTTAAGCTATCAGCCAAAAGTGCTTTTTAACAGTTGAATACAATTCCAAATTTTAGAAAAAAATGCCCCTAAAAGTTGTGCTTTGGCTTGGGTTGATGTTGGACAAAGACTATTATTACAACTATTTTCTTCCCCATCAGGCAACTATGTCGCTGGACCTAGGATTTGGTATCACGACACCTTAAACAATAATGTACTCATGGTTGTGGATGTAGCAACTTGTTTTTCAGTGGTGTCAAAAACAGTGGTTTCGGAGACACAAATTTGACAAGTAAGTTCGTAAATATTATTATTTAATATTTACAAGTCAAATATGATATTAAAAATAAATTTTGAGTTGACAATTTATGCTATTCAAATGAACAAATAGGTTCAAGTGGTAAGATCCTAAAGTCAAGTGGTTTAGAAAGTGAGGTATCAAGACCTCATTTCTATAATCTGAGAATATTTACGGAGTGTTATTAAGATTGTATTAAAGTTTCGATAAGAAATTTAATGTTTAGATAGTTGATTAATTGGAAAGGACTAAATTATAAAAGATGCAAAAGATAAAGTCTATTAATTAAAGGTATTAAATAGCTAAGGAAAGGTAATTAAATGGACTAAAATGGTAAATAAACCATGTCATAATCTAGTTGGCGGTTGGAGAGTAATTTATGTTGGTTTAAATGATATATTTTAAGTTAATAAAGTAAATAATAAGTAATAAATTAATAAAAACAAAAACCTATTTTGTTTATATATTTCTTCTTCAACAGTGAGAACTCCATTTTTGGAGCAAGGAGCATTCGACCAACATTCAATTGTTGCATGTAGGTGATATACTTATCCATTTATATTAATTTTTATGTTTTTGAGATTGTTGCAACTAAATCCAGCTAGTCCGTACCTTTGTTTTTGAAATTGTTAAAGATTTTGAATGTTACCATTGATGAATCTTTGTGATTTTATATGTTAAATGATGAATTTTAAGTATTAGTTATTATTTATAAGTATTGTGATAAGTAATTTTTTATGAATTTAATGATTAGGGATTAAATTATTGAAATAGTAAAAATGCAAGGAATTGATGTGAAATTTTATAAATATGGGTTGTGCTGGACGCTGGTAACATATGGCTGGTATGAATTTTCAATAAAAATGATTAATTTGCATATTTTAGGCTTAGGAACTAAATTGAATAAAAATAAAAGTTGAGGGTAATTTGTAAAAATGTCAAAAAGAACTAAATTGCATTAAATGAATTAGTTTTACTGTCTAAATTAATGAATTGAATAAAATTATTAATTTAGATCAAGAAAGAGTGGAAATTAAGGAGAATGTAAAATTACCAAATAGACCCTATACTCTGACATTTTTACAATTTAGCCAGGTAAGTTTGTATGAACTGTAATCATTATAATGTTAATTAAATTGAATATTAATGTGTTTTTCAAATATAAATAAATAAATCAATATATATGTTATTATGTAATTTATTATGTCATGAAACGATGTAAATCCAACAATGTCATGACGATTACCGTGCCCTGTTTGAACATTAGGAATTCATAGGATACAAATGACATGTCATTAGGGTTTTCATGTTTCGGATGCTGGTTTTAAATGTCCTACCGATGGCTGAGGTCCTGCATTTGTTTCAGAAACTCCACAACTTGTGTGAGCAGCATCGTGTAGCTTGCATTTCGAACCATAACTCGTGTGAGTAGGCCTATTTCACAGCTCGTGTGAATAATGATGTAAAAGAAAGGAAATGTTACGGTTATATGTTTATCACACTTCATGTGAGCTATCCCGCGTATCCGATGGTATTCTAAATAGTTCAACGGGCATGAAAGGAAATAAATGGTAGTGTTCAAAGGAAACTATGTCATGTATTTATGAAAAGGTTGAAATGGTAAGTTTCATTGAAAGTATGATATGTTAAGGAAAACGATGAGTTCAAATAAATTATATTCATGTGAGATGGCTTATCTATGTTAAATTCATGTAGATTGTGTTTAAATATGCTAAATGTATTGTTGATGATGCTTAAGCTTGTGTCCAGCTATTGGTTGGACTATATTATGTTTAATTTTAAAAGTTATGCATTGAGATGGTAAGTGTCCAAATAGAAATATGCTTATGTTCATGAAAGGGTGGTAAGAATCAAGGTATGTATTTTCTAATGAAATGGTTATCATGTTGTTGATGTTTATGCTTACATCTTATATTATGCAAATGAAACAGGTAAGAAAATGTAACGAAACAGTAAGTTTAAAGTTGAGATGTAATATGATGAAAAAGGGATAGATGAGTTGAATGATGTATTTATATGAGAGAAACTTACTTATGCTATGGATGAATTTACCTAGTTCATGAACAAATATACTAATTGGAGAATTGATGTTGTTATTTAAGTTTATGCTAAGTAAATGAAATGAAAAGTAAGTAAATGGAATGGTAAGAAACTAAATGGAGTGGTTCATAGTATTACGAAAAGGTAATGATTGAGTAGTATGTTTTATAAATCCTATTATGTTAGGAATGAAAAGTATATGTGATATTGATGAACTTATTCATTTATAAGTTCATGGTTATAAAGTTTGATAAACTTTGTGGAATTGGTTTAGGTTTATAATTACCCCATAAAGTTCATTATTGAAATGAAATGTTATGTTTAAAGTTTATACGAGCTTACTAAGCATTAATTGCTTACGTAGTTATTTTCCTTTACTTTACAAATTATCAAAACCTTGATCAGTTTAAAAGCTCATCGAAGATTATCACACTATCCAGCTGTTATAGTGGTAGATTTTGATGTTGTGATCAAGGTTATTAATGTTTAGTTGATGTTATGGCATGTAATGTTGCTTTGGATTGTGGTACTAATGGTATTTTTTGATGCCTTGATGGTTGATGTTTTTATGGTCAAATTGATGCATGGTTTTATAACCAAGTTGGTAAGTGTTGGCATGTTTGCAATGTGATCAATTAGGGTATTCTTTGAAATAGAATTTAGTTAAGTATGTTTAGATGAAAAATGACCATTTAGACACAAAGATAGGTATGAATACTGGTTGAGATGAGGTGCCTATATGGCATATTGATGGTATGGTTAAATGGCCTATTGAATTGGTCTTATTATACATGATTTGGGTATGTTTTAAGGTCATGATTATATGTGCAAGTTGCTTGTAGGTTCATGTTTGAATGGGTGAAAGAAATGGCTTAATTTTTGTAACACCCCTAACCCGTTTTCGTCGTCAGAATAGGGTTTCGGAGTATTACTAAAACATTCAGAATATTTTTCAATTAATTTATGTAAGTTACTATTATTAGCCGAGAACATTCATAATATCCCTTAATTGGGCCTTCGAGGCCCAATACGAGCATTAGAATCGAGTCGGGACTTAATCAGAAGCTCTAAGAATTTTTCACAACTTTTCAAAATTTTTCCCAGGTGCAGGGCTCACGCGCCCGTGTGGTCCAAGGGACACATCCAGGTGACCCTGGGACACGCCCTGTTGGAGGTCATGTTAGACCTCGTGTAACTCTCTGACTTGCACACACGGCCATGCCACACGCCCGTGTGCTAGGCCGTATGGTCAATCAATTCGATTCAAAAATAGGTACAGGTTTCACATAGCCAAGACACATGCTCGTGTTCTAGGCCGTGTGGCACACATGGTTGAGACACAATCCCGTGTCTCTACTCGTGTGCTCAATTCTGAGCATTCTGTTCTCAAAATTAAGGAGGGGACACACGGCCTAACCACATGCCTATGTTACCAGGCCATGTGTCACACACGGTCTAGATACACGCCTGTGTGTCTGCCTGCGTGGACAAAATGAAGCCATTCCTAGCTTCATTCTCACCCAAAATTTCACCCAAAACCTGCACTTGAAACACACAACCAATACCAACAATCCAAGCATTCAAATTAAGCAAACTCATCATTCAACAAGGCATATCATTACATGCGTAGGTGGTTAAAACTTACCTTAGTTTAACTTAGGCATTCACAACCTTGATCACATGTAACAGCCCAAAATTGACCCTAGTCGGGAAGTGGTTTGGGACCGCTAAACCGAGTCACCGAAAGGTTTGAATGTGATGTTTATTGTCTAGAATATGTAATCATGATTGTGTGAAAATTTCAAGCTTCGATTTAGTCGATTGCATGTGAATTTAGTCAATAGGAATTATATGAGAAAATTTTAAATGTGATAGGTCAATGCATGAGGACCTATTAGTGTATGGGGAAGAAAAGGGGACTTGCATGTCAAATTCCCCTCCCTAATATGTAGTGGCCGGCCATGCTATGGGTGGAAACATGTTGGGAACATGTTGGCCTAGTGAGGTATGTAGGATAAAATATAATAAGAAGTATGGGGAAAAAAGAAATGGAAAAAGGAAAGGATGTTTGTAATTGTTTCTTCCCCCTCCCCATTGCCGTGAAAGTAAGAAAGAAAACAAAGAAAAAAAAAGTGTCCATCTTTCTTCATTTCCCCTTGGCCGAATGTTCTAAGGAAGAAAGAAAAACAAGTTGTGTTCTTTGGTTCTTCTTGGCCGAATTGAAAGGAAGAAGAAGGGAGTGAAGCAATCGGTCATCTTAGGTCACTATTAAGGTAAGGAAGTTTGTACTAGCTTTTGAAATTTTAGTTGATATTGAGTGAGTTATCAAGTGATTTTTTGTAAACCATGTTGAAATTTCAATTTTGGGGGTGAGTATGGTTTTTCGGCTATAAAAGATTAATAAGGGTGATGATTGTGTTTCATGCTAAACTTAGATGAATAATGGTAGTTGCTCACATCTTGATATCTATGAGTTCCTTTCTTGGTTCTACCATAGACCCCCAAAGTATATGTTTATTGGGTGTTGTTGGAGGTTTATGATAGAAGCTAATGAGTGAGAGTTTGATAGGTACCATGAGGTTAAACTTCATGAGATTGTAAGCTTGTAAGTTGGATGATGAAATTCATGCTTTGTGAAGGTAAAAGGAGTAGAAGGAGCATTCGGCCATGAAGAAAAAAAAGAGAGCAAAGGGGGAAATTTATGATGAATTAAGTGTTAAATGGAATGAAAATGATATTATATGGGGTATGTATATTCGGCCATATGAGTAAATATATAGATGATGTTAAATTTGATTATGTATAATGGGCATTAAGATGTGGAACATAAGAAATGTAGTATATGTGGATCTACATGATGTTATAGTTGACATTGGTGCATATACACATGCATTCGGCCATCTAATTGAGTATGAAGGTGGTGTTAAATCTAATTGTGATGCCCATTCCGAAGTGTATATATATACATATATATAACATAGGTATGCCATTCGTGATGTTACCTTTAATTATGTGTGTAATCGACTAAATGGGTAATTAGTGTGGATGGTGCCGAATATACAAACATACATATGCATGTGTAATTGAATTATGAATGTTTAACAAGATGGTTAACTAGTGAATTATTGATTAAGATCAAGGAGCTAAAGGAGGAGAATCAAGCAAAGGCAAAGAAAAGATCACTGAGTAGCCGAGTTGGAACCGTCTTACCCAACACAAGGTAAGTCATTAAGCATGTAGTTGGTATTATTTCAAATGGTCATAATGTTTATGTATTGATGCTGAATGGAATGAATAATATACATATATATATGCATGTACGTATGTGATGATGAAATTGTTGAATGAAAAGAAAAGAGGTAAGATGTACTGAGTTGTTGATCTCGGCACTAAACGTGCGGGTATAACCATCT